>NW_027643498.1:0-40000 GCF_032717465.1 Coenobita brevimanus
CACTCACCATATGCTTTCTTCTTTTGTGTCACATCCTGTGTCACCTCTTCATTCCACTTTGCTGTTTCTTGCACCCCCTTTCGTATTCTCTTCACCCCACGCACCACTTCACCTGCTGCACAGATTCCTTCTGTCAATATCTTGCACACACCTTCCACCTCCCCCATCTGCCGCAGTCCATATTTACCCAGTCATTCCTCTACTTCTCTCATATATTCTGTCTTTTCCCATCCTCTTGTAACCTTTCCACTCTCCTTGTATGTACTCCTACCTCCTACCCTTCCCTTCTTCAATTCCTCCATTTCATTTGGACCTTGATCCTCGAAATAGAAACTATTCAAGCTTTGCAAGTTGTCAGCTCCAATTGAGTCAGGCATAGCAAAAAAACAACAAACAAGAAGAGACAAAGGTGAAATATTGCATTCAGTGTGGTATTGCACCATACCTAAGGAACTGTGATAAATTGATGTAGTTCATTGTATTAATATAATTTTTTAAGTGCCAGCATTTTTTCACATTTGCTAAACAAAATTAGATTTGCAAGTAATGACCAAATTTAGCACTAGATTCCTTACACTCAAAGAAAGACAGCAATAATTAAGTTGTGTATATTATTTAATTGTATACATTTTTCTGGAGAGTAATAGAAAAAATTTAAAGAAACTAAATTATTGGTCACAGCCCGTGTACCACTGAAAGTAAATATTGAGCCAAAGTCATAACATTGATGGAACACCGCCAGTGTGTTGCATATACAGTACCATGTGCCTCTCAAGTTCCTACCAACCCACCACAGCTCCTTGACAGATAGTTGCTGTCTCGGTCTTTGTGTCAGGCTTGATTCTAACCACAGTGATATAATACTGTATTAGGGTCTAATTATTTCATGTGCTTTGGTTCAAGCATTATACCATTTAAGACAGGTCACCTTTGTAAATACCAGCAAATATTTATGCCTGTGAGGTGGAGTCAGGATTCTGGAAGCTTAAATGGTGAGAGAATGAGAGTGTGGCCCATTTAACAGGGCTGCTGGTTCTCTTGTTTTGTTTTGTTTTTGTTTTTAACCCTACCTCACCCCATCCTTAGATGGGAAAAGAGGTTTGGGTGATGATTATAATTATGTTGTTTGTGTGTGAGGTGTGGAGTGATGATGATGACAGTGATGAAGACAATAATGATGATGATGATGATGATGGTAATCATCATCATCATTCATCTTCATCATTTGGAACTCCTTTCCCACCCTAGGGCAGGGTGAGGAGCAGCAGTGTCCAGACAGCCCAAATTTGCCAAATCCAATGGGCCATGTTTCCATTCACTCATCATTCGTGCCCTGGGAATCCTGGCTTTCTCAGATATACCAAAAACATTCACCACGTTCTGTAGCTTCACATTAACGTATCTGATAGAGTCAATCCAGATGCTGCCATGTTAAAACGGGGTGCCAAATCCCTGAGCATGCACCTCTCCTCACAACATTCGTCCAGCCAGCTCGATCTCACGTCAGTTCCCTAGCCTCACCGATTTCCAAACCTCTCTTCCTCATACACTCATCCACCATATCTCTCCACCTTCTCCTTGGCCTACCTTGCCTCCTCCCTCCTTCAGAGTCGCTCAGATATACCTTTTTCACCACTCTATTGTTATCCATTCTCTCCACATGACCATACCATCTCAGTACACTCTCTTCGATTCTGGTGTCCACAGATTTCCTCACTCCACATCTTTCACGAATCACATTACTTCGTATCCTGTCCAATCTCTGTACACCACATACGTTCCTTAGCAGTCCCATCTCCACTGCTCTCACTCTTAACTTTTCATTTTCATGCCACACCATAGTCTCACACACACTCTTTCATGTAAGCCTCGTGTAGCTGCAGCACTCAAGCCTCTGTTTCTTATCAAGGCCTTCATTACACCAGCTACTCTCTTTCCTTGTGTCACTTTACTTTCAACTTCTTTTGCACATTTTCCTCTCTTTTCTATCACTATATCTAGGTATTTGAACACTTCACCAATTCTAGTCTCTCTCCATTCACTGTAACATCACACTGGGAGTCACCTTCTCTCTTAATAACCATCACTTTACTCTTTTGTACATTTACTCTCAAGGCACAATGCTCTCAGACATCAATAAAACACTGCACTAGTCTACTGTGTTCTTGTCCGGTATTTGCAAGTAGTACTGCGTCATCAGCATACAACAAATTTGAGATATTCCATCCATCACCATTCATTACCAACGCCATCCCTCTTTCCATTACACATGTTTTTACTTCTCTCATCACCCCATCCATGTATATATATATTGAACAACCATGGAGACATCACACAACCTTGTTGCATGCCCACACCAATGGTGAACCATTCACTTAGATGCCCATTAACCCTTACTCATGCTTCACTACCATCATAAAAACTCTTGACGGCACCTAGCAGCTTACCATCTACACTGTACACATGCAAAACTTTCCACAATCCTTCTCTGTCTACTTTGTCATATGCTTTTTCCAGATCCACAAATGTCATAAACACCTTATGGTCCTTCTCACAAGCCTTCTCTGCTATCTGTCTCACTGCAGATATTTGATCCACACATCCTCTGCCACTCCTAAAGCCACCCTGTTCATCACTGACTAGGACTTCTGATATCTCTCTTACTTTCCCTATAAACTGGAAAGTTTCCTGACATGCTGATATTGGCCAAAGCCATTCCAGTTTTTAAATCTGGTGATCGTAAGCTGTTAAGTAATAATCGCCCTATCTCAGTCCTGCCAGCAATCAGTAAGATAATAGAGAAATTGGTTTATGGTAGGTTAATTCAGTTTTGCACCAACAACAATATTATCACTGATTCACAATTTGGATTTAGGGAAAAATTGTCTACCGAGAGTGCTTTGTTGTCATTCACCAAGGACATGCTGACTTCATTTGATGAAAATAAATTTACTATGGGTGTATTTCTAGATCTGGCTAAGGCATTTGATACTGTAAATCACTCTGTATTACTAAAGAAGCTTGACCACTATGGTATACGAGGCACTTCAAATCAATGGTTTGCTTCCTACTTAGCCAATCGCAAACAGTTTGTGCAATACAAACAGTGCCAGTCTATCTGTATGCCGGTAGAATCTGGAGTTCCCCAGGGGTCGGTCTTAGGACCACTCTTGTTTATTTTGTACATAAATGACATCGTGTACGCTACCTCACATATGAAGCCAGTACTATTTGCAGATGATAGTACCTTTTATGCCAGCCACCAAAATCTCAATGAACTAACAAATGTTGTAAATAGCAGCCTAACAGATATTAAAAAATAGATAACAAGCAACAAACTCACACTAAACGTAGGCAAATCTCATTACATTATATTTAGAAGGACACAAAGCATTGCAAATCAACCCAACATCTACATAGGTGCCCAGTCAATTGAAAGAGTGGACAGTGTAAAATTCCTTGGTGTTATAATTGATGAATGTTTGTCATGGCATTTACATATCCAGTATCTCCATACAAAGATTAGCAAACAGTGTGGGATCATGTACCAAATTTGTGATTAACTAACAACACAGTCTTTTAAGCTCATTTATACTTGCTGATTTTTCCTTTATTGTTTTATTGTAACAATGTATGGAGTGGTGCTCATAAGACACAATTCTATCTATCTATCTATCTATAGCCCGACACCCTAATCCCACAAAGGGTGGCCGCAGACAAAACGCCTCCAAGTCACTCTGTCACCCACCATTTGATTACCCTTCCCCCAACTCACCCCCCCCTCCCTCATATACCTCTCAACTCCATCCCTCCACCTCATCCTTGGTCTACCCCTCCCTCTCCCTCCCTCCACCTCACCTACATACACCCTCTTAGTCAGTCATTCATCTCCATTCTCTCCATATGTCCAAACCACCTCAGTGTATTTCTCCTAATCTTCTCAACCACATCCACATCTACCCCACAACGTTCATTCACTTTTTCATTCGTCAACCTGTCCCTCCATGTTACTCTACATGCTCCTCTCAAGTAACTCAATTAAACCGCTTATTTATAGCCCAAAAGAAATCGGTCCGTATAATGGAAAACTTACGCAATTATGACCACACTAATCCATCTTTCAAGAAATTGGGTATCCTAAAATTGCTTGATATAAAGTCCTACTGCACTGCTCTGTATGTTTACAAGTCTCTGCACAACCTATCATTTAACAGTTACTTCGATTTGAATATGAATGATCGGTATAATCTCCGAAATAACTGTAATCTAAAAATACCAGTCATGGCTTCAACCCAGTCCCAGTCACATATCACTTATCAGGGACCCAAAGTTTGGAATGGTATCCCAATGGCCATTGAGGAACTAAGCGAGGCTGTATCTTTCAAATCTTCTTATAAATCTTACTTGCTATCAAAGTACTAATTCTTCAAATTAGTTGACTTTCATTGTTATTATTATTATTGTTGTTGTTGTAGTTACTATTATTATGACCATTATTACTGGTATTGATATAAAAATTACCTCCATTTTGTTGTAGTGCTATCTTGTATATACCCTTTATTAAAATCTTAAAATATTGCCTTTCGGGGATGATCATTATTACTTAAAAGTCATACAGCTGATTAGTCAAATCGTAGTTTTAGCCTTACTAGACAATTGATGTTTACCAAAAGTGAAAGAAATACAAGGTGCCTTGAAAGAGAGTTCCCGGACTCTCAAAAGGCTCAGCCGCTTGTAAACTAAGTGTTATGTCAACTACCGTAATCTCTGTGGCTAAGTAAACATTTGACTTTGACTTTAATGCGTTTCATTTGTTCATCTTGATTTGATCAGAATACAATATTTTCAGAGTAACACGTCTCCTTGTAATAGTAGGCTGTATCAAGTTACTTTGATACACTTTTCATGTTTTCAGCTTTGTGATTTTGGTCCATACGGTAATCTCAGTTATCCATTGACGCTTCTTCTGGCATATGTCAATTTCCGTCAGACAATTGGGCTAAATTTTTAAAATTATGTAGGAAGCCCAAAAATCATAGTTCCACCAGGTAATCATCAGGGCAACCTGGGACCACCTTATTTTTTTTTTTCTCTCTCTCTGTCTCTCTGTCTCTGTCTGTCTGTCTGTCTGTCTGTCTGTCTCTCTCTCTCTCTCTCTCTCTCTCTCTCTCTCTTTCGCTCTCTCCCCAAATCTTTTTTGTTCATCCCATCCATCATCCATTCCTACGTTGCCCCACAAAGAGCATAGCAGCCCGGGGCTGGGCAAATTGGTCCTGACATTTAAGATGAGAGTGACCAGCCTTACTCATCCCTGAGTGGCATTATGTTAGCAATAAGCCCCAACCACCCCATGGATATAAACCTGCACTGGCTCAATCCGATTGGAGTGCCTTAACTACCTGCTAAATCACCAGAAGCCATAATTTGGTTATATGGTTACCACCCAGCATTGTAAATGGCTTCCTGGTGTACAGGAAACCACTTGGCTTTGCACTCAGTGTAGAGTCACACATAGGCAGAAGGAAGAGCAAAGAGTGAAAGAAAGAATCTTTTCTTATTTCTTTAAAAAGGTGAATAACATTTAAGAAAATGTTCATGGTTTACGCTCCCCATCAGTGCCAGGTATGAGCACTAGCTAAATCTGATTTACTTTAAATGAAGCATAACCATACCTGTGAAAGTTAATGTTTTAGTGTTTTTTCAATGGGGTGATAATGAACCTTATGAAAAAAAAATAACATTCACTCCAATATATGGTACCCAAACTATATTGTAATTGGATCCAAAATATGAATTATTGCTCAATCAATAAACCTGTCCATTTTTTTGTAAAGTTTAAATCACTTACAGGTACCAGCAATATGAAAAAAGCAATGTGTAAAAATCTTGCTAACTTTACTTCTTAATTAATGCCAATGGGCAAAAATCCTTATTGACATTTCTGCATGCAAAATGTTGTTGCTAGTTTTGGTTAGCCCCAGTCCTGCCAGGCCAGCAGGCCCATCTGCAGCTGGTTTGCAACTGTCCCTGTAATTTGTAATACAGTAATATACAGCTACTGTACCTTTTAAGAGGAAATTCAGTGTACACCAGACATCTGATGGCCTATCATTTTCAGGGGATGGTTGAATTGTAGTTGAACCACTTGAGTTCCACACCAATTCTGCAGCAAGCTTCCTGCTATTCCTTTCAGTAATCCGCTTCTGCCTTTTGGTTGTGGATGATTCTGTAAATGATGATAGAGCCTGGATTATAGTTCCAAAACATGAACAGCACCTTGGTAAAATAACTCTAACATGACCTCATTTGACACCCTGGTATTTAGGTATTTTACAAGTTGGCAATGTGCAGTTCAGGTTAGGTTATGTGAATTATTTTGGTTATTATTTCCAACTGGGATTATGGGGGTTCACTGATCCTGAGGGAGTACTGTATACTATACACATATAATATTCCTGAACTGTTTATTGCCTACTTGTAAAAACTTGCCAGTATTTACACAGCCTTATGCAAATAGATGTAACTTAACAAATATCCTAACGTTACTGTGGGTAATGCTAACATTACAAAAATAATCATATCTCTCTATGTCTGCAAAGGATGATTAATTAAAAGTAAATGTTCTACATTACCATATTGGAAGCTGCCTCATAACTCATTTACTGTAAATTGTCTCAAGACCACACCACTGAAGTTTAAATTTTCCATAGTCCATGACAATATGTTTAAAAATTCTGCTAGATATTTGCTCTGATCAACACAATCGTTAACAGGTATATTAGATGACTTCCATCACCATGTATGTGCAAGCCATTTTACCTACGGTACCTACCTTCATTTTCATGTGTTCTTTGGCAGATTTATGTCTGGAACTGCATCAGGTTTCAGTAGGCGAACCTTAGCAGGTGGTTCCCTGGACAGAAGTTTGTATTTCAAATGTCTGGCATACTGGGACTGGCTAAAATGATAAGAGCAGACTTGGCCAGCATCTGGAGAAAATGTGTCTGCTCTTCTGCACAAACTTATCCATTTTTTTCTGATTTCACTGTTTTTTGGGAATCTATGGAGTTTATAAACAGTTCCCTTACTCCTCCCGCTACACCCATAGACGCTACAGCAGCCCATTTGTATTAAAAGTACTAATTAAAGCAAAAAAACAAATAAGTGAATCACCACCGTGGTTTAGTGTATCACCAGACATAAACAGAATCATAGCGCCAGCCTACATCATAATGGCACTCAGCCAATGAAATGCGAGATGTGCAGAACACCAAAAAAATGGTGATCTTATGAGTCTACCTTCTCTTTTTAGTTATTTTATCATGATTCTACATGTCTTAGTAAACTTATGAGATTTGCCAAGAGCAGAGACCACTCATCACTGAAATGCTCATTAACAAAAAACATCACCACATGAAAGAATATTTTTGACAGGCTGGTTTGCATTTGCATAAATTGGTCTTCCGTCCAGCAGTCCCTTACACACAGTCAATTCACTAATGAGTTCAGTGGAGTTGGCTTCCATATCTATGTTAGTATCGTATTTCTGAGAAAGTAGTACTTTATTGAAGCCTGTCATTGCCTTAGTTGTCTGCAATTTAATCTTTACCAAATACCACTCTGTCGGGTACGTTTATGTGAAGCTACAGGACTTGGTGAATATTTTTGGCGTATCTGATAGAGCCTGGATTCCAGGGGCTTGAATGATGAGTGAATGGAAGCATGGCCCACTGGACTGGGCAAATCTGGGCTGTCTGGACATTGCTACTCCTCACCCTGCCCTAGGGTTGGAAAGGAGGTCCCGATGATGATGATGATGTTGATGATGACCAAATACTGCCACTTGTCATTTGTTTGCACACTTTGTTTGTCATTTGTTTGCACATTTTGTGGGGACCGTCCCAAAGTTAGAATAATACATAACTCACTCTTCACTCATTCTTGGTGTGGGCGGATGTGCGTAGGGTTCATTAAATACAAAACCAATGTGGCTAGTGATCACAGCTTTGAGGTCCAATATTTGTTTGATTCTTATGATGTGCCTTTATGTATATCCTGTATTATTATTATTATTATTATTATTCTCACTCTCATCTTATATCACTCTCATCTTGATTGTCAGGACCAACTTGCTTAGCCCTGGGCTCCTACGTTCCTCATGGGACAACGTAGGATTGGACAATGGATGGATGGATGGATTATTATTATTATTATTATTATTATTATTATGATTATGATGATGATTATTATTGTTGTCATTAATATTATCATGTCTCTCTATTTTACAGTGTGGTGGGGAACAAGCACTGCCGCAGTCCTGGCTTGCAGCTCCTATAAACACTTTTGGAGAATGGCCTGGTATCTCCACACTCAGTCTGCTATATATTGTGTAAGGTATGTCTCTATCTGGTAACTTTATCCATTTTTCTATCTATCTGTGTCTATCTATCTGTTGCAAGGCACCTTATTCCTGTAAGGGGTGGCCACTAACAAATTGCCTCCATGTTACCCTGTCCTCTTCCCTCCCTCCAACTCACACCCTTCCTCTCTCATATCTCTCCCCATCCCATCCCTCCATCTTATCCTTGGCCTCCCCACCACCTCACTCATGTGCACTCTTCCTGTCAGTCTCTCATTCCCCATCCTCTCCAGTCCATCCTTCCATCTCATCCTTGGTCTCCCCTCCCATCTCACTCATATGCACTCTTCTAGTCAGTCTCTCATTGTCCATCCTCTCCATTTCGTATCATCCTTGGTCTCCCCCTCCACCCCACTCACATGCACTCTTCTAGTTAGTCTCTTATTCTGCATCCTCTCCACTCCATCCCTCTCCTCATCCCCTCCACATCACTCACAGACTCTTCTAGTCAGTCTCTCATTCTCCATCCTTTCCACATAGCCAAACCATCTCAGAGTATTTCTCTTAACATTTTCAACCACATCAACACCACAATACTCCTTTACTTCCTCATTTGTCAGTCTGTCTGTTTGTCTACTTAACACAGCATAAAATAACCATCTCTCCATCTTGACACTTGAGATATACAGGATATTATTGCCAGAATATGAAGCATTTAAGTGAGTATATTTATGAGGTGGAGTCAGGATTCCAGGGGCTGGAATGGTGAGGGAGTGAGTGTGTAGTGCTACCTCCTGGTGATTCTACCCCGACTGACAAACCAAGTGGTCTTTTGTAGTCCAGGAACCATTTACTATGCCAGGGTGGTTGATATTAATACCTAGCATTAGTAATGACATGCTGCTCCATAACACAAAGGTATACTTGTACACAGAACAGGCGAAACTTGGAATGTGACATCCATAGACTTTCAGGCAGCAAACTTTCATATCGAATTTATGGCTGATTGAAGGTTAGGTTAGGTCACTTTGGGCAGGGTTTGGTCTGATTAGGTAATTTTTGGTTGGGTTGGCTTCAGTTTGACTAGATATAGACGGATTAGGTTAGATTGCTTTAGAATATGTCGGTTTTGATAGGTTTTGGGATGGGTTTTATTTGGTTGGGTTAGGCTGGGTTAGGTTTGGTTGGATTAGGTCATTTTAGGCTTGACTGGATTGGGTTAGGTCGGGTATGGTATGGTTAAGTGAGACTAGTTAGGATTAGGCAGGGTTAGATGCAGTTAGGCTGCATCAGAATTAGTTAGGTTAGGTATGGAGAGGTTATGAGATATTGAAAGAGTGCATATGATGGGAGCAAGAAAGAGGAAGGAGAAAATGAGTTAATGACAAAGTGTAAGATGGTGAATTGAAGTAGGAAATGCAAATGTGGAAGACAGGAAGACAAAAGATTATTAATGAGAAGCAGTGGAAAATAGTGATTTGAAAGCAGGAAATGCATACATAAAAGGCAAGACAATGCTTGATAGTGTCCTGGTACCAACACAGACGTCAGGCAGTGAAATCTGAACAGTGATAGTGAGGTAAGCAAAGAATATTTACACTCCCACTATATTTTGCATTCTGAAGTAAGGCGAAGAGATGTGAAATACAACACTTGCTGTTTAAATTTTAACAACTGAACAGAAGACAGAGCTGTGAAATAACTATGCACCTCACATTTCAAGAAATATATTATATTTTAACTTTTTTTTTTATAGTAAACATATATTTTGGATACTCAGAACTATCATACACGCTGAAATGTATGGGGAAATATTGTTTGGTTTCAGTTTCATGGATGGGAGAGAGTTCGTTACCTTTCTGTTTGATTTAGTTCAGGAAGACAGCTGTTCAGGAGAGGAGCATAAACACCCCAAAGAGAGAGAGAGAGAGAATAATACAAAAGGTAAAATGAGTACCTAGGAAAGTTGTGTGGTTACCCAGATGATAGAGTGCCCTTGTATACCAGGATGGTTTAGGAAATGTCACAGACACAAAGGTCAGTTGCACAGAGGAGCACTGCAGCATAATTATCTCTGTATCCATCAGACTGTCTGTCAGGCTGTCCGTTTATTCTTCTGTCAATCTTCCTGTTTATCTACCCAGCCATTTTTTGATCCATTATTGCCCCCAGCTTTACAAACAGATAGGGAGCTGTACTTGGTGGCCAACTGTAGGGGTCTGAAGGAAGGGGAAAAGCTAGGACAGAAGGAAATAGCTTACTAGTAAAATGATCGGGGTTGGGTAGGAGGTGGTGTTCCATAATTTTCAAATACCCCCTCTAAAATATGGAGATGGTCTGTCTGAGTGAGGAAATAGCATTGGTTGGCTAAAGAATCAAGTCTAACCCTCTGTACATATCCCTTGAAATGTGGACCCCCAAATTTAGCATTTTACCCTCCCAGAACGCCTCCCGATAGTCGTAAATTTTGAAATCCAACACAGGAGACGAAATATATGGCTTTTTATTTACAGGAGACAGTAGGCATAAACAGCAAAATAGTTCTTAACAGCAAACATACATTTCAGATAGAATAATGCTAGGATTTAAGTCCATAATGTTGAGTTTGAAGGAGTCGTATTCCACAGTTTGTGTCATGGTACATAGCCTGTTTACAGACAGTTAGTTCTGCTGGCTCAGAATTGTGTCCATGGCTTGACTAAAGTCATTCAGGGTTACCTCTGTATTACAGGTAATGTTATTAAGATACAGCTTAAGATTGGCTGCATACATGTTCATTGCCCTGCTCCCAGCTCATACCCCCCTCTCTCATATACCTCTCCACTCCATCTCATCTCCTTGGCCTCCCTCCCCCTCTTCCCCCCCCTCCACCTCACTCACATACACTCTCCTTGTCAGTCTCTCATTCTGGTGAGAAAAAAAGAGTGGATGTGAGGGTACAAAGATTTAACAAACATGTGAGAAAAGAATAGACAGGATTATCTCCCACCCTCCACACCATCCAGGAAGGGAGGGAGGCAGGAAGAAAGGTAGGGAAGTGTTTTTAAAATGATCAAGCATTAGAATTTTTATAGGAAAGGGAGAAGCTGTGCATTAAATAATCACTAATGTACACTTATAAATAAATAAATAAAGTTTCAATATGTAAGTGTCTGACCCATAGGGCATGATTTATTTATTTTATTTATTTTTTTATAGCCAAGATTGAGGTCATAGTAATAGACATTTACAGGAAGTCATGCATTACCAGCAGATTCCCTTTGACCTTGTCTGTTTATCTACCTGTATCTATCTGTATAACTTACCAGACACGTTAATCCTTCAAGAGGTGGCCATAGACAAATCGCCTCCATGTCACTCTGTCTTCTGTCATTCACAGCTCCTCTGATGTCTCTCACCACTCCATCCCACCATCTTAGCCTTAGTTTGCCCTAATACCTCACTCATACAGTCTCCTGGTCAGTCTCATTCTCTGTTCTCCACATGACTGAACCATCACAGAGTATTTCTCGTAACATCCACATCACAGTGCTTGTCACCTTCATCATTTGTCGTTGTTTTTCCATATAATTCCACATGCACCTCTCATATACCTCTTTTTCACTCCACATGCTCCTCTCAGATAACATTTTTTCACTCTTTGCCACTCTTCCACTGCTCTCACCCTTGACCTGTGTCCTTTCACCAGGGATGAGACCAGCATGTTAACCCTGTGGAGAAGTCTGGTACTAGCCAAGCTTGAATAAAAGTTCCATAGCAAGAGGGGAAGATCCTGCCACGTCAAAGGATATTTCACAAACGTGTTAACCTGCACCGCACAAGCCTTCAAGCCGAAATCAGACGCCTTCCTGCGAAAGATGGGAGACACACCACCTCTTGCCGCATACTGCGACAGGCTAGGGTATTTGCAAGAATATATTGATGCCACGGCACTGCGTAACTGAGGCTTAGTGGCTGAGATCTCCATAGGGTGTTTAAGGTAAGGCTAAGCTTCACTTCCATATGATAGAGTAGGGATCATTGTACTGTAATAAAGTTTCTCCCTCTTTCTCTCTATCTCTATCTGTTTATCTGTCTACTTGTCTTTTTCTCTCTCTCTTTGTCTTTCTAAGCTCACTTCCCTATTCCTTTTGACCTTCTACTATCTCATATTCTCCATCAGCTCTGCCTACACAGTGTCAGTCATCAGTAAACTCCATGTAGGGTTATTGCCTTGGGTGTGCTGTGTGGCAAATCATCTGTTCTGCACCTTCTATCTATCTATCTATAGCCCGACGCCCTAATCCCACAAAGGGTGGCCACAGACAAAACGCCTCCAAGTTGCTCAGTCACCCACCATTTTACTACCCTCCTCTCAACTCACTCCCCCCTCCCTCGTATGTCACTCAACTCCATCCCTCCACCTCATCCTTGGCCTCTGCACCATACTGTCACATATAAACAGACTGTCAGGATTATAAAACGAAAGCAAAAAAAATTATATTTATGGAGGGGTAAACAGCACCCTTAGAAACCAAACTGTTTGTGCAGGTACATGGCTGAAAATTCTGGTCAGTACCTGGTGTGACTAGTTTCGTTTTTGAAGGCTCCAACGTGCATGTGTCAGCCTTGGCCACCTAATGGTGGCTCTCCATGCTGCTCAATCTCTGGCAGCCTCCCTGTTCAGTCCCTTAACCCTGAGGTCACACTTAATGACCTTGTCCCAGGTCCTTTTTGCTGTACCCCTTGCAACCCCACCCCTAAAATTAACTCTTCTCACTTTCTGCACTCAGTTATCATTCCCCATCCTCTCCACATGCCCAAACCACCTCAATCTACCTCTCCTCATCACAACAACAATACACTCCAGTCCCACCTCACCTCTCAACTCTTCTGTCGTAAACCTAGCTCCCCCAGGCCTTCCACTCAGGGATGCACTGCACATCCACCTAATCATTGCCATTTCTGTACATTTAAGCCTGTGAATATCCTCTTCCTTTGCTGCACAGGTCTCACTACCATACAGCATTACACTCGTAGCACGTGTTGCATACAAAAACCCCTTAGCTCATGTGAAATCTTTTGTGATTGAAAGTGTTTAGAGAAGTACTTTGATGTGGTTTGGCCAAGTGGAAATAATGGAGAATGAGAGACTGGCTAGTAGAGTGTATGAAAGTTAGACTGGCTGAAAGAGTGTGTAAGAGTCTGAATAGCTGGAAGAGTTTTTTTTTAATGCAAGGAAGAAGGAACCACAGTCTGAGCCCACATTAATGTTCCTTCCAAGAAAGAAACAAAAACAATACAAAAGAGAGCCAAATTCAAGATCCGTTCATTTCGAGGTGGAAGGGGAGACCAAGAATGAGATGGAGGGATGGAGTGGCGAGATGTATGAGACAGAGGAGTGTGAGTCAGAGAAGGGTGAACCAAGTAGAAGAGGACAGGGCAACATGGAGATCTGTTTGAGTCAGGTAGAGGGGGAGACCAAGGATGAGATGGAGTGGAGAGAGATCGGAGAGCGTATGTTGAGTTGCAGGGAGGTCAGTGAAATAGCAGGGGACAGGGCAATATGGAGATTTGTTTGTGGTCACCCCTAATGGGATTAAGGCGTCTTGCAACAGATAGACAGACATCAGATGAGTTAAAGCTAAGGACTAACCCCCCAATGTTGCACAAATGAACCTGTGTGTGTGTGTGTGCAAATTTTAAGGGTACAAATAAATGAGAAAAGTAATCTTGAAGTATAAACACAGCCTCAGTAGTTGACTAAATTATACCCAGCAAGGAGATATCATGTAGATGGTTAGTTCTGCACTTTCTAAGGTAAAAATATAGAAGTGATCTTTTTTTTCTGTCTTTGTATGCCCACCATGTCATATATAATTAGGGATTTTTTAGTTTCATCATGTAAGTTGATTATTGTTGCAACAGGAGTTAGGGTATAAAAATGTACATGAAAACATTATTGTGATGAGGATTGATAGATTGAGATGGTTTGGGCATGTGGAGAGGATGGAAGATGACAACTGGTATGGTGAGAGATGTTGATGAAGAGTTGAGAGGAAGGATGGAACTAGAATGTATTGATGTTGTGATGAGGAGGGGTAGCTTGAGACGGTTTGGGCATGTGGAGAGGATGAAAGATGACAACTGGGTGTGGAGGGTGAGAGGTGTGAACGTTGAGGGTAGAGAGGAAGGATCGGACCGAAGTGTATTGGTGTTGTGATAAGGAGGGGTTGATTGAGATGGTTTGGGCATGTGGGGAGGATGGAGGATGGCAGTTGGGTGGGGAAATTGAGAAGTATGAATGTCAGGTAGGGTTGTGAGAGGCAGACTGAAAAAGACCTGGGACGAGGTTATAGAGTGTGACCTCAGGGATAAGGGACGGAATAGGGAGGCTGCCAGAGATCAAGTAATGTGGAGAGTTGCCATTAGGTGACCAAGGCGAATGTATGCAATCAGGTTGGAGCCTTTATAAACAATATGATATGACATAATCTTATTGCACTTGCACTTGCCAGTATTATGCTTTAAATTTATTAAGGGGTAAATCTACCTGGCATCGCCCCCTTTTGTGTGTGTGTGTGTGTGTGTGTGTGTGAGAGAGAGAAAGAGTGCTGAGTCTGTTCCTGAATTTTGTTAAGTCTGATTCCTTTATTTGTTTTTAAAGACACATTAATTCAGCCTATGGTAACATTTTTTTTTTTTTCACTGTAATATGTAAACTCTCAAATGCAAGAGTTAACCATTACATTCAGTACTTCATGTATGCAACAGGTCAACTCTGGAACTGTCTTTGTATTTCCTACTGTCTGTGATCTTTAGTGTTTTAAATACAGTGTGTCCAGGCATCTTGAAATGATTGGGTCTTGAATATGGCTTCTGTTATCATGTTTTTATTTTTTCTTGGAGGGAACAATCTTGTGGGCTTGTAGCCTTGTGTTCCTTCTGTGCATTAAAAAAAAAAAAAAAGTATCAATCTATTGCCAGACACCTCCAGGGGTGGCCACAAACAAATTGCCTCCATGTCACCCTGTTGTTGTCCCCAAATGATATTGTTCTTGATGCCACCAGATGCATTTCTTACCAGGTAAACTTAAGGTTCAGAAGGAAAGGACTAATTGTGTAATATATTTTTCAGGTGCGTGAGTTGATTGTCAGCCGTGGAAGCTGCCTAGAGAGAGGCAGAAAGAAGAGGAGGAGGAATCCCCAGCTAACTTGAAACTGTAATGGACGTTAACCCCAACACCTGCCCTGTACAATGTGGTGAGTGTGTGAATGTGATGCCTCTGTTTTTGTTTTTGCTTCAGGCCTATCAGGATATGAATCTTTGTGTGTGTGTACGTGTGTGTGCGTGCGCGTGCTTATAGTGAAGGTATGTATGGCATGTTACCATAGGGCACGTGTGGTTTTGTTGCATTCATGTATCTCGGTTTGTTTATCTGTGGGTGAAGCGATGAAAGTGAATCAAAAGGTAGATTCTGAAATATAGTGGACTGCAGGCTGATGTTGCTCTTCTCCTGCAGTCCACCATCCTATCTATCTGTGTCTATTACCAGACGCCTTAATCCCGTAAGGGTTGTCCACAAACAAATCGCCTCCATATCGCCCTGTCCCCCGCCATTTCACTGCCCTGCTCCCAGCTCACACCCCTCTCTCTCATATACCTCTCCACTCCATTCCTCCATCTCATCCTTGGCCTCCCCCTCCCTCTCCTTCCCTCCACCTCACTCACATACATTATCTTCATTAGCCTCTCACTCTCCATCCTCTCCACCATCCTCCTTATTTGAAATTGTGGGTTGAGGGAGGTTGTATATTAGTGTCACCAGGTGAAGGCATCCCTCTTTAGCGTCAGTTCTTTTTTTATTTTAATTTACACAGTTGGTGGATTTATACAAACCAAGGATGAACATATTTTTTTTTTCCATCCTCCAAGCAGAGATAGGGAAGGTGTTGAGGGATGTTTAAATACCTGGGCAGCTCCACCACTCACACATCAATGCCACCACATGAAGGCACCTTAGGCTAAGTAAAGGAAGGGTAGTATTGGACCTTATGTTGTATATGTGTTGGTCAGGAAATTATATTCATCTTGGACATGTGTTAGGAGTGTAATGCTGGATGGTAGTGAGACATGGGCAGTAAAGGAAGAGGATATTCATTGGCTCAGACATACAGAGGACAGTGATTAGATGGATGTGTTGTGTGTTCTTGAATGCTACGCCTGGGAGGGCTAGTGTTTCGTGTTCTTGTGTATTATGTCGTTTGCCGTGAAGATATACTGGCGAGGCAGGGTAGTCAAACAAGAGATGGGTGGAGTGAGACAGCGGTGTTTATTCTCTAGCTTTCGAATCTGACCCTCAACACAAAACAGCTGAGCATTGTGGGTAGCGTGCCAAGCGTGGCTAATTCAAAATACGTAACATCTTCCTCCTTTCGTAAAAGACACATAATCAATCCTGACATGCAAAGCACGAAACACCTTACCCCTTTAATAAATAAAGCATAATCAATCATGATAAGATTAGGTATTCAATAGACAGTTGGACATATATCAAGTGTCGGGTGTTGCACTCCATTTACATTCTTTGGAAATAAAGTGCTGTATAGAACCCAATAATTCCTTACAGACCACACATATTTAAAAAAAAAATGAATAATTATTATTTCCTTGAAGGGCAAGATTAATCACAGTGCAAAATGGTACACTGTACGGTACATTATTCCTACAAGTCCAGTCTCCTTGGTGCTTTAACTGTCCTACCTGACCGGGTTACATACTCACTTACTAAAGGAGATCCGACACAGTCCCCACAGCTCACAGTCTCAGGTTCTAAGGATGCATCACCTGCCAGTGTTGTCTTATCATCATTGGGCCGACTCTTGTGTGTTCTGGCTGGTTTAGATGATCGCAGCTGTTGACGGTTTCTCCTGTATGTACCTCCATCCTTCGTTGTTACTTCATAAGCTCGGGGACTAAGTTGCTTCTCTACAGTGGCTTCCTTCCACTCCTTCTTTGGATCGTCTATTGGTTGTACTCGCACAGTATCTCCAACGGACAAGGGTTTGAGGCTTCTTCTATGCATGTAGTGTTCTGCAGTGCTGGCTCTTTTCTTCTCCATGCATTCTCGTTCTCCAGCAATGATATTTGGCTGCAAGCGAGCATTAATAGCAGGGATCAATGTCTTGGTGCGACGCCCCATAAGCCGCTGAGCAGGACTGGTTGCCATACCTTCTTGAGGGGTATTGCGCATGTTCAGCAATCCAAGGTAGGGGTCTTCTTTGGCCCGATGGCACTTCTTCATCATGAGCTTGACAGATTTTACAGCGGCTTCAGCTGCACCATTGGACTTGGGGTTTCCAGGACTAGAAGTTTCATGGCAAAATTTCCACTTCTTTGCAAATGACTGAAACTGATGAGAGGAAAACTGTGGACCATTATCACTGATCACAACGTCAGGTATGCCATGTCGAGCAAAGTGGTGCTTAAGTTTTGTGACGATGGCTTCTGAAGTTATCTCTGGAAGGTAGTCAACTTCAGTGAACTGACTAAAGTAATCAACAGTTACCAGATAGTTTCGGTTTTGGATGGTGAACAAGTCAGTTGCCACTTTTTCCCAGGGACGTTCTGGAAGTTCATGTTGATACAGGGGCTCAGGGGATTGCTTAAGTGAATAGGAGGAACAGACGTCACAGGACTCCACAAACTGACGAATTTCCGAAGACATCCTAGGCCAGTAGATTAACTCCCTTGCACGTCGTAGGCAGGAGTTTATACCCGAGTGGCCAGCGTGCACCTTCTCCATTATCTCATATCGCATAGAGCTAGGGATTACCACCCTCTCTCCTCTAAGAATAACACCATCTTGTACAGACATCTCCTCTTGATAACTGTAATATGGGGCTAGGCAGTCTGGAAGGTGACCTTTCTCATCAGGCCACCCTTGGACGATGACATCCTTGAGCAGTCTTAACGTTGGGTCCTTTTCTGTGGCATGCCGTATTTCTTGAAGGCGAGATTCCCTGAACTGGGAGTAGGCTAGACTGTTAACTGAGAAAGAGTCATCTCCTGTGTCAGGCAGGGGAGCACGTGAAAGAGCATCAGCAATGGGGATTTCTTTGCCAGGACGGTAAAATAGTTGATACTGGTAGTCTTGAGCGCGAAGGAGCATCGCCTGGAGTCGTCGTGGGGCACGAGATAGTGGCTTGTTTGCTATGAACACAAGAGGTCTGTGATCTGTGAGGACCCTGACCAATCTCCCATATGTGTAGTGATGAAATTTCTCTAATCCGTATACAACGGCTAACATTTCTTTTTCAATTTGAGCATAATTTCTTTCAGAGTTAGATAAGGAGTGACTGGCAAAGGCTACAGGCTTCCCATTTTGCATTAATGCTGAACCCAGACCATATTCACTAGCATCGTTTTCTAGGGTAAGCTCATCACAGGGGTTGTAAAATGTGAGCACAGGGCTATTGGTGATCATACACTTAATTCGGTTGAATGCTTCTTGTTGGCTTGCTGACCAAACCCAAGAAACATCCTTCTTTACAAGATTATGCAAGGGGTACAAAACAGATGCTGAGTTGGGCAGAAACCTAGCAAGATAATTGACCATACCTAGAAAACGCCTTAGCTCCACAACATTAGTAGGTGCTGGATACTCACATATGGCTCGGATTTTGTCAGGATCAGTTACCAGGCCATCTTTTGTAATACAGTGACCCATAAATTGTACATTGTCAGTTCTCACAGTGAGCTTGTCTTCATTCAGTTTTATATTCATTCTCTGACACCTCTCAAAGAACTGCTTCAAGTTGGGGTCATGCTCTTCCAGAGATTTCCCATGAATTATCACATCATCAGCTATGCAAATTACACCAGGTACACCTTGTAAAGTTTCAAGTAGTCTTTTCTGAAAGATTTCTGATGACACTGATAAACCAAAGGGTAGTCTAACCCAGCGGTATCTCCCAAAACACGTTTGAAAAGTGGTTAGGTAGCTAGATTTTTCATCAAGTTTGATGTGCCAGTAACCAGAAGCAAGATCTGCTTTAGAGAAGACTTTTGACTGGCTCAACTCATGCAATGTATCCTCAAGTACAGGAAGAGTAAAACTCTCTCGGAGCAGTGCTTTGTTGAGTTCACGAGGGTCTATACAAATTCTGATGTCACCATTCTTCTTTGGTGCAACCACAATCTGGCTCACCCATTCAGTCGGCTCACTAACTGGCACAGTGACACCTAAGTTCTCTAGTCTATCAAGTTCAGTTTTCAGCTTTGGTCTAAGTGCAACAGGGACCCTTCTATCAGGCATGATGGTTGGCTTCACCTGGGGGTCTACTGACAATGACTGTAGACCTGGCAGAGTACCTAAACCATCAGTGCCGGTATTACTCAACATGTCACTATTACAGTCAGACTCACTCACTTTCACATTATCCACACGTTCAAATACATCTTCATTAACAGTTATCAGATCCATCTGTTTGCTAGCCCCAAGACCTAAGAGAGGGACTAAATTTCCTTCAAACACCACAAACTCCACAGAATATTTCTTACCATTTTTGGGATTTTTAATGCTTCTCCTGCACACACCCACAGGAGTCTGAACAGAGTTATTCCAGGTAGTAAGGATTCTCTTAGTCTTCTGTACATTTTTTGCATATTGTAGTGGTAGGGCATTAACTGATGAGCCAGTGTCGATCTGAAAAATTACCTCATTATCATCAATTAACATGCAACACTTAACATCTTTCTTGGGAGATTTTACAGATTTTACTGTCATGTAATGTAATGTGTTAACCCACTCTTCATCCGAACTGGACGCCCCATGGGGCTGGGCATCTGGTTCACTCTCAGCAACCTGATGTACAGCTTTCTTTTTGAAGTTCGAGGATTTTACAGTGGCATTGACAGAGGCTTTAACACGACACATACTTGCAAAATGGTCTCTTTCCCCACACTTCAGGCATACTTTCCCTACAGCTGGACATTTATTTCTTGCAAACACATGTGAAAGACCACAAAACTTACATTTCCTAGCTACACTGTTGGAACTATTTGCTTGGGCACAACTGTCTGTCCTAGATCTGACCTTGTTCACAGTTTCAGGGACAGGATTCAACACTCGGGTCTGTGAGATGGCACTCTCTGCAGCTTTGCAGGTATCAATACACTTCTCTAAAGTCAAATTTCTTGTTTTAAGTAGCTCAGTACGAACACTGGAGTCATGAATGCCTAACACAATTCTGTCTTTCATCAGGGAAGCTTTACATGTGTCACAGTAATCACAAGTCTTTACAAGAGTTTGCAAATCTGAGTAAAATTTATCAAAGGGTTCCCCTTCTTGCTGGTTCCTTGTATTAAATATGAATCTCTCATAAGTAACATTAATTTCACCAATGGCAAACTCATTAAATTTGTTGATTATATCTTGCACTGTCCTATCAGCTTCATTACCTTCAAACTGAAAACCATTGTATACTTTGAGGGCATCATCTGCTAAATACTGTAGGAACGTAGCTACCTGGATGTTGGGTTCTTCAGTGTGTAGTCTTGAGAGAAGAGCATACATGTTCCATCTCTGTTTGAAAAGCTTCCAGTTTTCTGCAACATTTGTCCCCAAACAGAAGGGCTGAGGGGCTCTGACACCAGCATAACGGCGCTCACTGTCAGTGTCTGTACTCATCTTGGTGGGTGAGGCTAGTAGGTTACAGGAACTTATCAATAGGTTGCAGGTCAAAGGAGATCCGTCTACTCACAGGCTGTAGGCAGGAACATCAGTAGATTGTAGGGGACCAGTTCACTCACAAGCAGGAAGAATGTGCAGGTTCCCCAGCAGGCTAACATCCACTTCAAAATTTCGCCAGGAGTAGCAGCAGGTCATATCACTCAAATGGCTTATACTGCAGACCGCATTCTCTTCTCAGCTCCACTTCCATCAGCTGCCACCATGTTTCGTGTTCTTGTGTATTATGTCGTTTGCTGTGAAGATATACTGGCGAGGCAGGGTAGTCAAACAAGAGATGGGTGGAGTGAGACAGCGGTGTTTATTCTCTAGCTTTCGAATCTGACCCTCAACACAAAACAGCTGAGCATTGTGGGTAGCGCGCCAAGCGCGGCTAATTCAAAATACATAACAGCTAGGTTTACAATGGAAGAGTTGAGAGGAAGGAAGGGACTTGAATGTACTTTTGATTTCACTTCTGTAACCCAGGAACACACTTACACCTGTGAGTGGTAACCATTTTTGTGAGGTGAACCATTTTATGAGGTGAAGTGGAGCCAACTATGGTGCCCCTGTTAACTGATTGGAGAGATGTAAATGGGTCATTCCATCGTGAGAAACGTTATACTGTATTCAGAGATAAGTTACTGATCTACTCTCACTTGTATTATGTAGGCAATATAGATAAATGCTGTTTGCAAGGTATACTACCAACACCTCACAATACATTATGCCATGGTCAGATTATTCATATGTTTTTATTCTGATTTTATATAAATTTTTAAAAGTGGCGTGAGAAACGTTACCGCTATGCTACCCCACCTTTTACTTTGCATGAGTATTTTCAATAACTCTGTGATTTTACTGGTTAGGTCAAGAAGTGCTTTATATCAGTCATATGTCAGTGTATGAGGATCATAATCATAGCCAGCAAATTCTATTTCCCCTAAGAATTTTGTTACTGTTAAGGAAAATGTGACCATGAGACACGTAACAGGAAAAGTGAGAAACGTTACTTGTGCGATTTATATTTCTCACATAATTACAAAATCATCTTTTATGAAGGTTACAGTAATTATCACAAAACAATGTAAGTCATGTATTAATGTGAAACACGATAAATTAACCAAAACATGATTCTTGTAAAGCAGGGTTGGGGGTGATGCAGCGGAAAAAAACAATGTAAATTTGAATATTATGAACAGAAATTACCTTATAACATATAGGTAACCCTACAGCCAGTAAGAGATGTGAAAGTTACAGGATAAGCTTACCTGTATATCACAACAGTGATATAAACAAGACAAAGATCAACTACTTGCTCATCGAAGATGGAAAATTCATCCTTTTAGACTAATTAATTGAGGAAGGAAAGTTCACCCCTTTGAATGTGTGTGTCATTCTTGACACATGAGGAGTTGGCAATACCTGCACTGAGATCTCGTCTCTGTCCAGGTTGTCAGGAAAATGAAACTGACTATCACCCATTTTGTCAGTGCCTCTCTTTCTTAAATAATTAACTTCAAACATGCCTGGCTCTGGAACTGATTCTACCACTGCAACATAATGCTTCAACAGCTTCTTGGTAGTGTAATGAACTAGTACATAGTTACCTGGGGATGGTTTTTGTGTTGCCTCAATATCAGTAGTACTCTGTGGCTCAGGCTGAGACATGAATGACTGACATTTCTGCAAGAGATGGTGTACCTTCCCTATCACTGCAAGTACTGGAGTCAGATTGTGGGTCATAGCCAGTCTCCTGAAGTTAGCACTGCTTAAAAGGTGATTGGTCTGCAGTCAAATGATACAATGCTACTTTACAGTGGCCAAGAGGTTTTACTGACCTGCACTGCTGAATGGATTTTGCTGCCTTACAGTTTTTCCAGATCTGTACATATCTTGACTTCTCAGTGTTTATATGTTCAGTAGACACATACATTAGTTCAGTTTTATCTGTTATTTGTTCAGCCTCCTCATAAAATTCTACAGCAGACCTTACTGTACAGTGACCTTGCAAAACTTGCTTGTAGACATTCCGTTTTAGTAAAGCCCCAATCCTATCATGAGGGCCCTTGCCATGATAACTTTCTTGAAAGTTCCATTTAGCAGTGCAGTTGTGGATGGCTTTGTAAGAGGTTAGAGCTGCCATAGAATACCTATTCTTGAAGTGGGCTGCTGCCCCATCAGTCCACAATGATACATGTGTAAAATGAATACCAGCAGAATTCAAATAATCAGCTGGAGTCATTGGAGACATGATGGTAAAGCACACTCACCAGGTACCAGGCAAAATCAATTTACTGTTTGGAAAGAATAAAAACTTAAAGATAACATACTAAATTACAAACACAGGGGTTTTATCATTGGACTTCAGTGCAGGTACTTTGATTTTTTGTTCAAAGGTGTGCGTGAGAAACTTTACATCATTTTCTGGTAACGTTCCTCACAGTGGGCATGTAACGTGTGTGACAGACCATATGGCTTACCAGGGTTTATTTCAAAGTATCCCAGCATTACATTATTAAGGCCTTGGGATGCCTGTTTATAATATAAAGTTATGTTGGTATTCTCCAGTTTGTTAGTTGTGTATGGGAAAAATGAGGAAAAAACATGAGACACGTTACTCCTGAAATACTTCCATTTAAAGGTCCTGCTACATTCTGACCACAACATACAGTATATGTAAACAACTGTAGTGTCAATCACAACTCAAATAGACACATTTTCAGTAAAACACAATGTCAGCATTCCAAACAATAACATACTCTGGTCAATGATGTTAGGAAAGTTGCTATATTCAGCACTGGTTTTTCTTTGGTGACATAACATGACAGTTTTTTATGCAGCTCCCCAAGTTGACAGTTTAGGCTCTCTTTCTCTTCAGATTCATAAAATTCAATGATTAAGCTTTAAAATGATGTATAATTTATATACTTTTAAGCAATTCTGATTTTGACACAAAAGGTTGACATCTTCGTGGAATTACCCAAATGTGACATCCATCCAGGAACTAAACTTTTACACTATTCCCCGCTGTCAGCCGCAAGGGAATACAGACTCAGTGCATGGGAAGGGCAGTTGCTTCCCTGCAGTTGATGGATCTGCTCATCTAGACAGACAAGGGTTGATCAACAGCAACAACCCCTGGAGTGTGATATAGTCAGATTTCTGTAATTCTTTGTATTGGAAGGCAGATTAATTCAGCATATGGTGACATTTTTTTGTCCCTTCAATATGTAAACTGTAGCCAGCATATACTGTATGTGGACTGCAGACTGGGGTACTGCATTTTTATTATTATTATTATTACTATTATTATTATTGACTCTCGGATACGTTTATGTGAAGCTACAGAACGTGGTCAATGTTTTTGGCGTATCATACAGAGCCAGGATTCTGGGGGCTTGAATGGTGAGCGAATGGAAGCGTGGCCCATTGGATTGGGCAAATTTGGGCTGTCTGGACATTGCTACTCCTCACCCTGCCTGGATGATGATGATGATTATCATTATAGCAAGGAGGAATACTTGGCTGCCAAGCGTAGGGCTAGAAGAGAGGTATACAGGGCGAAGTCTGAGTCACCGAGACTTTTGTTTGATAACCTAAATAGTGTGGAAAGGAAAAATATGATATTTAAGGTGATGAAGTGATCAGATGAAGAGGGATAATCAGGATATTATAGGTGAGCAGTGTGTGAAGAATGATGAAGGAAGGGTAGTGGTGAACAGTGGGGATATTAAAGATGCATGGAGAGAGCATTATAACTGGTTGTTGAATGAGGAGTTTGACTGGGACAGGGAAGGTTTGGAGCCAGCAGATCCAGTGTCTGGCCCTTGGCCTTTGATTGATGCTGCTACTGTGAGTGAGGCAATAGGCAGGATGAAGGTGGGTAAGGCAGCAGGTGTGTCTGGGTTGACTGCCAAAATGTTGAAGGCCTCAGGAGATATAGGGGTGCGGTTAGTCACTGACCTGACAAATATGATTATTTATGAGTGAATGCCACTCAGGGATAAGTGAGGCTGGTCACTCTCATCTTAAATGTCGAGACCAACTGCCTAGCCCCGGGCTCCTACGCTCCTCATGGGGCAATGTAGGATTGGATGATGGATGGATGGTGTTGTCCCAGATGATTGGCTAAAGAGTGTAATTGTAAATGTGTATAAAGGGAAGGGTCATGACCTGGAAAGAGGAAATTATAGAGGTATAAAGCTTTTAGATCAGATAATGAAGGTAATGGAGAGAGTCTTAGAAGGTATGATTAGAGAGAGAGTGAATGTTGATGAGATGCATTTTGGGTTTATGCCAGGTAGGGGGACCACTGATGCCATATTCATTGTTAACAGCTTCAGGAAAAATATATTGGTAAGAAAAGGGATCTGTATTTTGTTTTTTTTGATTTGGAAAAGGCCTTTGACAAGAGTCCCTAGAGAGGTGGTGAAGTGGGCAATGAGAAGGCTTGACTAGGAGGAGTGGCTGGTTAGGGTGGTTATGGCTATGTATGTGGGTGCTCGCACCCAGGTAGCATCCAGGTAAGAGTGAATGGAGATTTGAGTGATGAGTTTTCCGTGAATGTTGGTGTGCATCAGGGGTCAGTTTTGAGTCCTATGTTGTTTATCATGGTACTTGAAGCCCTCTCACATGACTTCAAAAGCAGATTCCTGTGGGAGATGTTGCATGCCGATGATTTGGTGTTGATTGCAGAGAATGAAAGGGAAGCGGAAGAAAGATTTAGGAAGTGGAGGGATGGTATGGGGCACAAGGGCTTAAGGGTAACTGCAGATAAAACAAAAGTGATGATATCTAGGGTTGGTGGCGGTACTGTCAAAGACGAGGGAGAGTGGCCATGTGCAGTTTGACACGAGGGCGTGGGAAGTAATTCCATCTTGTGCGGTGTTTGTGATAAATGGGGGTGCATATAGAGATGTAGTGCTGTCAGAAGTATACTGTGAGATACTGCTGATTTTATGTGTACAGCGTGTCGGGGAGAGCAGATGGAGATTGTCAGGCGTGAAAGGATTGATCTTGCTGGTGAATCTCTTGAGAGTGTGGAAGAGTTTTGTTATTTGGGAAACATGTTGTGTGCTGGAGGTGGGGCCGGAGCTAGCACTGTGGCTAAGGTGAGAAGTGGTTGGAAGAAGTTCAGGGAGCTCTTGCCTCTCCTGACATTGAGAGGACTCTCCCTACGGGCTAAGAGGTCTTTGTATGCAGCATGTGTTAGGAGTGTCATGCTGTATGGTAGTGAGACCTGGGCAGTAAAGGAGGAGGATATTCGCCGGCTCAGACATACAGAAATGACAATGATCAGGTGGATGTGTAGTGCGTCCCTGCATCCAAGGTCTGGGGGGCCTGGGTTTACGATGGAAGCGTTGAGAGGTAGGATGGGACTGGAGTGTATTGGTGTTGTGATGAGGAGAGGTAGATTGAGATGGTTTGGACATGTGGAGAGGATGGGGGATGATAATTGGGTGAGGAAGGTGAGAAGTGTTAATATTGGGGGTGGGGTTACGAGGAGTAGACTGAGAAAGATATGGGACGAGGTCATTAAATGACCTCAGGGTTAAGGGACTGAACAGGGAGGCTACAATGGATCGTGCAGCGTGGAGAGCCGCCATTAGGTGATCAAGGCCGATGCATGCAAGAATGTTGGAGCCTTTAAAAACGAAAACGAATTTAAAAACGAAAACGAGACCTGTAGTCAGAGAAAAAAAAATCACAACAGTTTCAGTTATGAAGCCTGACCTCCAGTAAATTTAAACATGCTAAAGTAAGTGCAAAATAAATTCAGATTATGTCGGAGCAGCCCTAATGAGAGAGGTCAGTGTTTGGAAACTCCCTGTACTGTTGTTTGAAGATGATATTGTGTTGTTAAGTGAAGACGAAGGGGAGCTGCAAGGCTTGGTGGATGAGTCTGGGAGAGTGTGTAAGAAATGGAATCTAAAGGTGAATGTAGGGAAGAGTAAAGTTAAGGTCTTTGAGAGAAGTGAAGGCACCGAATGTACAGTGAGGTTAAATGAGGAGGAAATGGAAAATGTGAGGGCATTTAAGTACCTGGATTGTGTAATGAGTAAGGATGGAAGTTTAAAGGGTTAAGTGCTTGAAAGGGTGCAACAGGAAAGAAAGGTTGCTGGTTCTCTGAAGGCAGTAATAAGAAACAGAGAAGTGAGCATGGAAGTAAAAGAGTTGCTGCATGACAGTATTGTGATACCAACTCTAACGTATGAAAATGAAGCCCGGACCTTGGTGGTAGGACACAAGAGTGAGAGCAGTGCAAATGAGTTATCTGAGAGGAGCATGTGGAGTCACATGGAAAGACAGATTGACAAATGAGGAAGTGAAGGAGTGTTGTGGTGTGGATGTGGATGTGATAGAAAGCGATAGGAGAAATACAATGAGGTTGTTTGGCCATATAGAGAGGATGGAGAGCGAAAGACTGACGAGGAGAGTGTATGTGAGTGAGGTGGAAGGGGGTAGAGGGAGGGGGAGGCCAAGGATGAGATGGAGGGATGGAGTAGAAAGGTGTATGAGACAGAGGGGTATGAGGTGGGAGCAGGGCAGTTAGATGGTGGGGGAAAGGGCAGCATGGAGGTGATTTGTTTGTGGCCACCCCTTACAGGATTCAGATGTCTGGCAATAGATAGACAGATCAACAGGTAACTGTTCAAAAGGAAGAATTATATAGTACTCACATGTGGAACAGTCATCTATTTTTCCAGCTTTTCCTGCTATGGGTAAAATTCTTCCAATCTGAAATAAAGAAAAACTCCCTTAAGCTTATTCAGACTCTAATGCTCTGAGAATAAAGGCCATAATTTTAAAAATGAGAGAGAGAAGGTTACGACAGACCTCAAACATTCCGTGATCATTTGTGGAGCATCTTTCAGTATAATACATAGTGTGCCTATATGTCTTATTCCAGGGCACAACCAACAATGAGGCAGGGTTTGTAACAGCCACTGACATATTACCCCCTTCAAGGTAGAAAGAATGATAGATGACTAGAAAAGCCCTTGGTGGAAGTACCTGATCAAAAAATCTCTCACTGTCTATCAGGAAATCAAACTGACACACACATAAGTGGGCTTTCATCTCAAGTAGACATTAAACCATTAAATCCACATACTATATAGCTGAACAGCTGATTAAAACTAGGAGCTGCAAGAATATTACCATATAACCTTAACTTCATTAATGCACATCTCAGCAGCCAAGTATTAACCTATTCCATTACACCTTAGTATTCACTCATGTTATCTATAAAGTTTTTAATATCTACACAGTTTACATAAATAACATGCAAGAGAACAATTCCATCACTGTTAACTGTCTTGTGCACCTAAACTCCATGAATCCAGGAATGTATTTCTATATTATTCATCCCACCTTCAAACTGAGACTCTGAACTGGAAGAATTTAATATAGCCTCCACCAACATCTTCACTAACAGACGATCTTCTGACGAAAATCATCGTCACGAGGTAGCAGAAAGAAAGGTTATGTCGTTGGATTCATGGGGTTAACATTATCATCTGTATCATATCAGTACTGTGTATCTTTTTAATATCAACATATCAGGTGAGCAATAATAATAATAATAATAATAATAATAATAATAATAATAAAATCAATAAAATGATAATAAAAATAATAGAGAGTGTATGTGAGTGAGGTGGAGGGGGGAAGAGGGAGGGGGAGGCCGAGGATGAGATGGAGGGATGGGGTGGAGAGGTATATGAGAGAGGGGGGTGGGAGCAGGGCAGTGAAATGGCGGGGGACAGGACGAAGTGGAGGCGATTTGTTTGTGGCCACCCCAAATGGGATTGAGGCGTCTGGCTATAGATCGATAGATAGATAATAGCCTCATCTTTTGATTCTCAAAAGTAACAATTCATCCTAAGCAATTCACTAGCACTCAAAACATGTTTATACCTTTAAAAGAACAGTGACACCACTCGACATACAAAGCAAACTACACTTGCAGAAATGGCAGCTACTAAACCCTGTAATAACAAATTAAAAACAAAGAAGGCAACAATAATGAAGACAAACTCTGATGAAATTAAAGGAGACTTACTGTTTCTGTTTTTGTCTGTGGCACAGGGACACAGGTGCGGGAGTTAACGATGAAGAGGATGACCCCCCAGTGCAGGGACCAATGCCCTTCGAGCCTGACGACGCTCCCTGGAAGAAAGAAGAGTCTGGCATCAGGAAGTTGTGAGTTGATATTTCTCTCTCTCTCTCTCTCTCTCTATCTCTCTTTAGTACATATACAGTATATATATATATATCAATCAATCAATCAATCAATCAATCATTTCCTGTGGCACCCCACGGGATGCATAGGGTCTCAATGAACTCTCTCCACCAATATTTGTCTCTTGCCATCTCCTTCAGGTCCCACCAACACTCCTCTCCTGCTTCTTTTTTCATTGTCCTCAACCAAGGTTTCCCTCGGCCTACCTCTACCTCTTCTTCCTCTAGCAATCCACTCTGGCACATCCTGTATTAAACAACCTTCTTTTCTGTATATGTGCCCCAGCCACTTCCAGCGAGACAGTCTCACATATTCATTAACTGGTTCCACTCTCGTAATATCCCTTACTCTTTCATTTGTAACTCTGTCTTGCCACTTTACCCCAAGAATCCTTCTCAGTATTTTATTCTCAAATCCTAATACTTTCTGATCTGTTGCAATTGTACTGTACCATGACTCATGCCCGTAAATTAAAATGGGTCTAACCATGGACTTGTAAATTTTCACTTTAGTATGTACCGAAAGCATATTATTATTCCAAACAGATTTCAACATTCCAACAGCTCGCCAAGCCTGTCTAATCCTCTCCTCAATTTCATTGTTTAATGATCCATTAGATGATACAATCGTTCCCAGATATTTAAAGTTTTCTACATTCTTCACCACATTATTCCCAATTACACAATCGATTTGGTTCTCCACGTTCATATTAATAATTTCAGTCTTTCCACAATTTATTACCAATCCCACTTTTTCTCCTTCCTCCACCAGACAATCGAGCACCCTCTGCATCTCGTAAATACTTCCGCAAATCAGTACAATATCATCAGCATAGTCCAAATCCATCAGCTTCTTATTTTCTTTCCAGTTAATTCCTGCACCTGTTCTCCTTACAACCTTTTTCATAACATAATCCATAACCAAAACAAACAACAATGGCGAAAGAACTCCTCCTTGAATCACTCCTGACCTAACTTGAAATGGATCACTCAAAGAACCACCCACCATTACCTTACAAAAAGTACCTTCATGCAGGCTTCTAATAATATTTACAAACTTTTCTGGTATACCATAGAATCTCATAATTTTCAACATAGCTCCACGTGAAACACTATCAAACGCCTTTTCAAAATCCACAAAACACATGTTAAGTGGCATTTTCATCTCATTAGCTTGTTGCATTAGATGCCTTACAATAAAAATCTGATCATTACAACCTCGACCCTTTCTAAATCCCGCTTGTTCTTCTCTTAAAATTTTATCAATTACTGGCTCTATTCTGTTCAACAAGATTTTGGAAAAGACTTTTGCAACTACAGGTGTCAAAGTTATCCCCCTCCAGTTGCCACACACACTTAAATCTCCCTTTTTTGGTATTTTTATAATCACTCCATTTTTCCACTCTTCTGGAATTCCACCATTATCCCAAGCCACATTAAAAAGTTTCAAAAGTGCATTCATCAACTCGTCATTTTCCACCTTAAGCATTTCAGGGAATATTCCATCCTCACCTGGAGCCTTAAAATTCTTTAACTCCTTTATAGATTTTGCTACCTCTTCCAAAGTTATATCCCCTGTTTCTATCTGCAAATCTCTCTCGGCTGGCAAAATGTCCTCTTCAGCTGGGATTGGTCTATTTAGAACAGATTCAAAGTGCTCTTTCCATCTTCCTTTTATATCCAAATCTTTAGTCATCAAATTACCATTTCTATCTCGTACAGGTATTTCCTTCCTTCTCTTTTCAGTCCCAGTTAACTCCTTTATGGCCTGATACGCTGCTCTTGTGCTCTGACCGTCATTTCTACTTAATTTAATTTCTGTCTCTGTCGCCTTTTCATCATATAGTCTCCTCTTATCACGTCTAACGAGTCTTTTTACTTCAGAATGTAAACTCCAATACTTTGCTCTAAGTACTTCAACTACCTGGCCATCAACATGTTGTTCTTCACTTCTTAACTTAGCCTCTTTCCTTTTCTGAATTACATTCCATGTTTCATCTGACATCCACTTTTTCCTTCTCACTTTTCCCTTTTTCTTAATAGTAACCTTAGCACTCTCATGCAAAACCTCTTTTACCTCTCTCCACATTTGATTAATATCATTGTCTTCAGATTCCATCAAAGTCTGCAGGACTAGAAACTTGTTTCTACATTCGCACCGAAACCTTTCCCTCGTGCTCTCATCACTTCTCAGCTCATCAAAATCATAATTATTACCTCCTGTACAATTACCATTAACGTTTCTCTTAAGTTTTATTTTAATCTTTGACACAACAAGTTGATGATCACTACCTATATCTGCCCCCCCTCCTTACGCAAACATCTTGCAAATAACTCCTATGCCTTCTGCTAATTGCAATGTGGTCAATCTGGTTACAATATTTACCACATGGTGAAATCCAAGTAGTCTTATGTATTTTTCTATGCTCAAAGATAGTTCCACCAATTATAAGGTCATTTGCCAAACAAAAGCTTGCAAGTCGCACCCCATTTTCGTTTCTTATACCAACACCCTCCTTACCCATACAATCTTCAAAGCCATCCCTACTACTGCCAACAATCGCATTAAAATCACCAATGCAAACTAACACATCATGTCTTGCCACTCTATTCACTACATCCTGCAGCTTCTCATAAAAGTCATCCTTCATTTCATCAGCAGCCTCATTTGTCGGAGCGTACCCTACAACCATACTGATATTACCATGGTCAGATTTTAAGCGAGCATAAAGCAAGCGCTCATTAATTGGTTCAAACTCACATAGTGCCTTGCAAGCATCTCTACTCAGCAGTAAGCCTACTCCTTGGTAATGATTTCCATCACTCCTACCAGAAACCAACATAGTAATACCATCTTCCAAATTCATTTTATCAGCTCCAAGCAACCTCGTTTCTGTCAGAGCACAAATATCCATCTTGTATTCCTTGAACACTGAAATAAGTTCTTCCATTTTACCAGCCTGATTGAGAGTTCGAACATTCCAGTTTCCTATTCTTAAGGTTCTTTTTGGATTTATGAGCTTATTTTTACACCGTGGGATTCTTAGCACCCCCTGCCCATTTAAGGGCTGCACGGAACTGAGGGCCATTGCTTCGTCACCAGAGTTCATAAAGATTTCTTAAGCAGTAAAATATTTTACCCTGGAGCCAATGTCAGTGACTCGCAGGAACCAGACAGTGGAGAGAGGAAATTAACTAAATGAAAGTAAAATGCACAGGGTTTGGACAGACAAAGTACAAGGGAAAGAAAGAGAGCAAAAAGAATGTAGATAAAAGTGTCCCTTTTAGTCGCCTCTTATGACAAGCAGGGAATACTGAGGAAGTATTCTATCCCCCTTCCCCAGGGAGGATATATATATATATATATATATATATATATATATATATATATATATATATATATATATATACACATACAGTATATATACTGTATATGTGTATATATATATATATATATATATATATATATATATATATATATATAGATAGATAGATAGGTAGATAGATAGATAGGTAGGTAGGTAGATAGATAGATAGATAGATATAGAGTACACAGTACTGTTTATATGTACTGTATGACCCCCAATGTGTACTTATTCACGAAATCGTCCATTTTCATATGTGTTTATGAAATCTGACTTAAAACTGATGCTATTCTCACGATTTATCTGTTTCCATTAATTCTAACATATCATTCTAACTCACTAAACAATAATATTTTGAAACTGTCTGATTCTGTCACACCTCCACTAGAAGATGAGTTTTCTTCTGATGTTATTCATCATAATCTCCCATGTCTTGATCACTTTGGGAACCTCCCTTATGGTGGAAGGCTGTAGGAGAAATGCCTTGAGGTTCACTGGTGATTTATTTTAATTTGTCCTTTTATTATTTTATTATTTATTTATTTATTTATATTTTTTTGCATGAGGATTGATGTAGCAGTTGATCAGTCACAAACCCTACCACACCTTAGCTAAAGCTAAGAAAAATGAATATAATTCTGCTGCCAGTGTACAACCTAGTTCTTACACATCTGTTTTCCTGTGTCTTTTATGTACAGGCACAACTTTGCACATCTGTGAGGATTGTGGCATTCACAACTTTACTTATTTAGCTCATTTGTGAGGATTGTAGCATATCCTGCAGTACATTATGCACTAAACAGGCATTTCCTTAATGACTTCTGTGTTTCAGCACTTGACAACTTTTATATTTAACAAAAATTCAGCCTTTGTCTCCTCTCCCAGTCTAACTTCATACAGTTTTTTATTTTTTTTAATGTATCTGTCTCTGGACATGGCTGTTATGCACATTTCCAAGGCCTAGAAGTCCACCTACCATGCACCAGATAGGGGTCATCAAATGATCATACTATCCACCACCTCTGGGGCATTACATTCAGCACTGATATGATAGTGAACATTTATTTACGATGTCAGGGGGTCTTGTGGGAGAGCAGTGAAAAGTATTATGGAAGCCAAGATCCTCAAACCATTCTCAGCAACAGGTGGAATAAAAAACCACAACCACATACAGTAGTTCCTAGCCCACTGCTTTATCTGTTCAGCCACCATCACCACCTACTATCAGTCCCTGACCTGGTTTACCCTGTGAACTTTTCACCTTTGGCCTGCTGGGACCCCTTGGGTCCTGCCTGATACCAACGGAAACAGAGGGGCATATAGGAGGCAGGGCAGAGGGCAGGCAGGGTGGTGAAGGCAGGATTAGGAAACTGGTGAAGGGATAGGAAGGGTGTTTGTGTCTCTCAGCCATTCCTCTGCCCGTCTTAATCACCATCATTATCTTAACGATCCATTTACTCTGTGGCCAGATCCATTTCTAACAAATACTATATCCAGCTCTTCCAGTTCAAAAAGTCATCCTTAGTTGAATGTAGTTTTATAGAGGCAACAAGAATAGAAATTATTAAATATCCCTTGGCTGACTTGTGTAACATGCCATTTGTGGAAATTGACTGGTAAGGAAGAGGTGTAAGTCAGCCTTCTACACTGATGAGAATGTAGCTTTTATTTATTTTTAAGGGGAAAATTCTGTTGGGAAGAAAGATAGCTGTGATTATATCGGCATATGCTCCACAGGCAGGATTGGATGAATCAGAGAAAGATAGATTTTGGGATGATTTAATATGTGTAGTAGGTGGTATGCGGGATGATGAGATAGTGATTTTGGGAGGGGACTTAAATGGTCATGTAGGTGAAGCAGCACAAGGTTGTGAAGGAGTGCATGGGGGATGTGCATATGGTCTAAGGAATGCAGAAGGGGAAAGGATACTCGAGTTTGGGGAGGCAACGGACATGATTGTGTGCAACACATATTTTAGGAAAAGAGACAGTAGGTTATTTACGTATGAGTCTGGGGGAAATAGCAGTCAGATAGATTATTTTCTGGTTAGGAGGGCTGATAGGAGGTTAGTGAGGGATGTTAAAGTTATAGGAGGTGAGGAGTGTGTGCAGCAGCACACTCTATTGATTTGTGATATGGTGCTTAAAGATCAAGTGATGGAAAAGAGGACTTATGTACCTAGGAGGAAAATATGGAAGCTGAAAAACCAAGTAGTAAGGGATGCCTTCTATAGCATGTTGAGGAGAGTGGTGGCTGAACAGGGAGCTGTAGACAGAGGCGTTAATGAACAGTACAGAGCCCTCAAGAACAATTTCTTGAGAGTTACTAATGTAACATGCGGCTGGACAAGAGGACCACCAAGACATAAAGTAACTTGGTGGTGGGATGAGGGTGTAGAAGCTGCAATTAAGGAGAAAAGAAGGCTTTTCCGGGAATGGAAGAAGGGTGGTAGCAAAGAGGAATATTTGCTGCCAAGCGTAGTGCTAGGAGAGAGGTATACAGGGCAAAGTCTGAGTCACAGAGACAATTACTTGATAATCTAAATCATGGGGAAAGGAAAAATATATTTAGGGTGGCAGGTCATGTGAAGAGGGATAATCGGGATATTATAGGTGAGCAGTGTGTGAAGAATGATGAAGGAAGGGTAGTGGTGAACAGTGAGGATATTAAAGGTGCATGGAGAGAGCATTATAACCGGTTGTTGAATGAGGAGTTTGACTGGGACAGGGAAGGTTTGGAGCCAGCAGATCCAGTGTCTGGCCCTTGGCCTTTGATTGATACTGCTACTGTGAGTGAGGCAATAGGCAGGATGAGGGTGGGGAAGGCAGCTTGTGTGTCTGGGTTGACTGCCGAAATGTTGAAGGCCTCAGGCGATATAGGGGTGAGTTTAGTCACTGACCTGATAAATAGGATTATTTATGAGTGTGTTGTCCCAGATGATTGGCTGAAGAGTGTAATTGTAAATGTGTATAAAGGGAAGGGTGATGCCCTGGAAAGAGGAAATTATAGAGGTATAAAGCTTTTAGATCAGATAATGAAGGTAATGGAGAGAGTTTTAGAAGGTATGATTAGAGAAAGAGTGAATATTGATGAGATGCAGTTTGGGTTTATGCCAGGTAGGGGGACCACTGATGCCATATTCATTGTTCGACAGCTTCAGGAAAAATATATTAGTAGGAGAAGGGATCTTTATTTTGTTTCTGTTGATTTGGAGAAGGCCTTTGACAGAGTCCCTAGAGAGGTGGTGAAGTGGGCAATGAGAAAGCTTGGCTTGGAGGAGTGGCTGGTTAGGGTGGTTATGGCCATGTATGGGGGTGCTCACACCCAGGTGAGAGTGAATGGAGATTTGAGTGATGAGTTTTCCGTGAATGTTGGTGTGCATCAGGGGTCAGTCTTGAGTCCCATGTTGTTTATCATGGTACTTGAAGCCATTTCACGTTCCTTTAGAAACGGACTCCCATGGGAGTTGTTGTATGCTGATGATTTGGTGTTGATTGCAGAGAATGAAAGGGAGGCGGAGGAAAGGTTTAGGAAGTGGAGAGATGGTATGGGGCAAAAGGGTTTAAGGGTAAATGCAGATAAAACAAAAGTGATGATATCTAGGGTTGGTGGCGGTACTGTCAAAGACGAGGGAGAGTGGCCATGTGCAGTTTGCCACAAGGGCGTGGGAAGTAATTCCACCTTGTGCGGTGTGTGTGATAAATGGGTGCATAAGAGATGTAGTGGTATCAGAGGTAGACTGCGAGATAATGCTGATTTTATGTGTACGGTGTGCCGGGGTGAGCAGGTGGAGATTGTCAGACGTGAAAGGATTGAACTTGCTGGTGAATCTCTTGAGTGTGTGGAAGAGTTTTGTTATTTGGAAGACATGTTGTGTGCTGGAGGTGGGGCTGGAGGTAGCTCTGTGGCTAGGGTGAGAAGTGGTTGGAAGAAGTTCAGGGAGCTCTTGCCTCTCCTGACATTGAGAGGGCTCTCCCTACGTGCTAAGGGGTCTTTGTATGCAGCATGTGTTAGGAGTGTAATGCTGTATGGCAGTGAGACCTGGGCAGTGAAGGAGGAAGATATTCGCCGGCTCAGACGTACAGAAATGACAATGATTAGGTGGATGTGCAGTGCGTCCCTGCTTCCAAGGCCTGGAGGGGCTTGGTTTACAATGGAAGAGTTGAGAGGTAGGATGGGACTGGAGTGTATTGGTGTTGTGATGAGGAGAGGTAGATTGAGGTGGTTTGGATATGTGGAGAGGATGGGGGATGATAATTGGGTGAAGAAGGTGAGAAGTGTTAATATTGGGGGTGGGGTTATGAGGTGTAGACCGAGAAAGACATGGGACGAGGTCATTAAGTGTGACCTTAGGGTTAAGGGACTGAACAGGGGGGCTGCAATGGATCGTGCAGCGTGGAGAGCCACCATTAGGTGACCAATGCCGACACATGCAAGCATGTTGGAGCCTTTAAAAACGAAAACGAAAACGATTCTTGATAGTGGCGTACGTTTACAGTAGTGCACATGTTTAACGTACTGGTTAAAGGTAAAATACATAACATTATGATCTAAATCAGTTGACTGGTAATGTAGTCTATCTATCTATCTATAGCCTGACGCCCTAATCCCGCAAAGGGTGGCCGCAGACAAAACGCCTCCAAGTCACTCTGTCACCCACCATTTGACTCCCCTCCCCCCAACTCACCCCCCCCTCCCTCATATACCTCTCAACTCCATCCCTCCACCTCATCCTCGGTCTACCTCTCCCTCTCCCTCCCTCCACCTCACCTACATACACCCTCTTAGTCAGTCTTTCATTCTCCATTCTCTCCACATGTCCAAACCACCTCAGTGTATTTCTCCTAATCTTTTCAACCACATCCACATCTACCCCACAACGTTCCTTCACTTCTTCATTCGTCAACCTGTCCCTCCACATCACTCCACATGCTCCTCTCAAGTAACTCATTTCCACTGCTCTCACTCTTGACTTGTTCCCCTCTTGCAAGGTCCATGCCTCGCTTCCATACGTCAGGGTAGGGATCACAATACCATCATGCATTTGACTTCTTAACTTCCATACTCACCTCCCTATTTCTCATCACTGCTTTCAGTGTACCAACAACCTTTCTTCCCTGCTGTACCCTTTCACGTACTTCATCCCCCAAAGTTCCATCCTTACTCATCACACTACCCAAGTACTTGAATGCACTCACATTCTCCATATCCTCACCATCCAATCTCACTGCACACTCTGTGACTTCATTCCTCTCAAACACCATAACTTTACTTTTGTTTACATTAACTTTCAGCTTCCTCCTCCTACACACTGTCCCTAATTCATTCACCAAACCTTGCAACTCCCATTCATCTTCACTCAACAATACTGTATCATCAGCAAACAGCAACACCGGAAGCTTCCAAATCTCACCCTCATTCATTAGGGCCACCCCCACATCCACTGCCCTACCTTGCATCTCCTTTACAACCCCATCCATATATATATTAAACAGCCATGGAGACATCACACACCCCTGTTTCAGTCCCACATTGAGATCAAAGAACTCACTCAGCTCACCATCCACTCGCACCGTAGCCCTAGCTCCCTCGTACATACTCTTCACAGCACTCAACAATTTCCCCTCCACTCCATATATTCTCAATACCTTCCACATACCTTGCCTATCTATTCTGTCATAAGCTTTCTCCAAGTCCATGAAGGCAGCATACACTTTCCTTCCCTTCTCTAGATACTTCTCCACTAAACATCTTAGAACAAATATCTGATCTACACACCCTTTTCCCTTCCTAAATCCCCCTTGTTCTTCTCCAACTAGCTCCTCTGTCATATGCCTAACGCTATCAATGAGTATTCTTCCATATATTTTACCAGTCACACTAAGAAGGCAAATACCCCTATGGTTACCACATATTCTCAATACCTTCCACATACCTTGCCTATCTATTCTGTCATAAGCTTTCTCCAAGTCCATGAAGGCAGCATACACTCTCCTTCCCTTCTCTAGATACTTCTCCACTAAACATCTTAGAACAAATATCTGATCTACACACCCTTTTCCCTTCCTAAATCCCCCTTGTTCTTCTCCAACTAGCTCCTCTGTCATATGCCTAACCCTATCAATGAGTATTCTACCATATATTTTACCAGTCACACTATGAAGGCAAATACCCCTATGGTTACCACATACTTCTCTCTCCCCTTTTCCTTTGTACAGAGGAACAATTATACCTGATTTCCAGTCCTCTGGAACCCTTCCCTCTTCCCAAGCCAATCTACACAACTTCCATATCCACTCCACAACAATCTCACCCCCATACCTAAGCATTTCACCACACACTCCATCAATTCCTGAGGCCTTTCCCAGCTTAATCTTCTTCATCGCTTCCACTACTTCCGACCTACTGATCTCTTCCTCCCTCCTTTCATCTCTTCTTCTCCCAGCCATTCCCCAACCACTTATACTCACACTGCTCTCACTCTCTACATTCAACAAATCCTCAAAGTGCTCCTTCCATCTCCTCAATTTCTCTCTCTTCTCCACCAACAATCTATTATTCCTATCTTTCACTCCCCTACTATTTCCCCTTTCACACTGCCTTACTTTCTTTACCTCCTTCCAAAACAATTTCTTACTCTCCCTCCATTTCACACTCAGATAATGTAGTGCATTGTTAAATGTACACATACATAAAACCTTACATGCACACAGCACATAGACATTATGAATGATCAGGAAGGCTCTAGCATTGTGTACTGGCATTCATTACCATACACGTGCAGATAGAATCTTGTTCACACACACACACACACACACACACACACACACACACACACACACACACACACACACACACACACACACACTTCATTACCATACACGTGCAGATAGAATCTTGTTCACACACACACACACACACACACACACACACACACACACACACACACACACACACACACACACTTCATTACCATACACGTGCAGATAGAATCTTGTTCACACACACACACACACACACACACACACACACACACACACTTCATTACCATACACGTGCAGATAGAATCTTGTTCACACACACACACACACACACACACACACACACACACACACACACACACACACTTCATTACCATACACGTGCAGATAGAATCTTGTTCACACACACACACACACACACACACACACACACACACACACACACACACACACACACACACACACTTCATTACCATACACGTGCAGATAGAATCTTGTTCACACACACACACACACACACACACACACACACACACACACACACACACACACTT
>NW_027643498.1:47500-165000 GCF_032717465.1 Coenobita brevimanus
ATCTATCCTTTGAATGTTATGACTTGTCTCAGGTAAAAATAATCTATCTATCTATCTATCTATAGCCCGACGCCCTAATCCCGCAAAGGGTGGCCGCAGACAAAACGCCTCCAAGTCACTCTTGTCACCCACCATTTGATTCCCCTCCCCCCAACTCACCCCCCCCCTCCCTCATATACCTCTCAACTCCATCCCTCCACCTCATCCTCGGTCTACCCCTCCCTCTCCCTCCCTCCACCTCACCTACATACACCCTCTTAGTCAGTCTTTCATTCACCTGATGTTAATTTGAATACAATAGTTGTGTCCATACCAGCTTAAGGATAATCGAAAGTTACCAACGATTATACTGACAGACTTCTCAGAGCTGAATAACCTTGTATTAGCCTGACTAAAATACCCAGATGCATCCACGGCAGCGATGTGGTTAATATTCTTAGAGGCTGATCAGAATATAACAGATTTGATACTGTGCTGGAAATAACAGTCTACCTTTCAGCTTGACGAATTATTTAGCGTTTCTTTCTGTTGTTCAGGGAACTGTGAATATATAGAGGTTTTTGTCTGACACCTCATCCAGTGAAATGTGATCCGAACTAAAAAGCTCCTTCATCTCTGTCCCTATTTATGAGGCAACGTAAGAACAAGAGAGAGAGAGAGAGAGAGAGAGAGAGAGAGAGAGAGAGAAAATAAAAACGAAACGACAATGGACGGTATAAAGATTCGTCAAAGTTACATAAGGGTCCCCTACATTTTGTGGGAATTTTCTTTATTGCAAGCCCCGCCCCCAATGCGGCGTCAACCTGTCTGCCTCAACCCATTTAAAACCCCTAAGCCCAGTCAGCGAGTGTGTCGCTCTTGGGACGGTGTGGTGTACATCTGCTTCTGTTAGGCCATGGCGCCAGGCCGTCTACCTCTACATTCACACTCGCCGCCATACCAACAGTTAGCGCCTTAGTTACCCCAATGTTAGGTGGGAGTGTTGACGTCCGCCGCCCAGCTCCGCGGTGCCTAGCTGTCTAGTTATCCACAGTTTATTAATGCACACCAGTCTCGCGTCATGGCAAGTGAGGAACATTTCTTTGTGTTTCGCTGAGGTGAGGAATGGAGAGAGGATTACTGAGAGGAGCATGTGGAGTTAAAAGGAAAGACAGACTGACAAATGAGGAAGTGAAGGGGCGTTGTGGTGCGGATATGGATGTGACAGAAAGCGTTAGGAGAAATACACAGTTGGGGTGTGAGGTAGAGGGGAGGGCATTGAGGTGGGAGGGGGGACGGCACCACTGCTTACGAGATGGAAGCGTCGGTGTAGTGTTAATAATTGTTCTTTATTCTTCATTTATTTTGTATTAATCTCGTCGTCTTTGTACTTATTGTTTTTATATTTCTGAAAAGTAACAGGAACTACTGTATCATGTATTAACCTTTGTATCTCTGCCTTATTACATTCATTTCCTCCTCTTCACTCACTCTTCACTCACTCTTGGTGTGGCCGGATGTTGCCCTCATCTTCACCAATAGGTCATTTAACATCTTTCATCACCACATCACCCTCGGCCCCATGTCTGGGTCTGATCACATCCCCATTATAATATCCATCTCCACCAACCCGATCCTGATCCCCAGTACACCACACTATGACTACCTACTACTGCACTAACACAAATATACCGGTTCCGTAGTGCAGCATCTGCAACTAAATTTCATCTGTGTAAAGCACTGATCAGACCACTGCTCACGTATTCACCGTTAAGTCTATCTCTTTCGGCCAAAAGCAACATTCTAAATTTACAGAGAGTTCAAAACAAAGCCATACGTTGGGCACTGAGCATACGGTGGGATGATTTTGTCACCAACATACACTCTCATGAACGCGCCAACATTCCACCCATCAACACTTACCTTCACCACCTACAACAAAAACAAATCACCAAACTCACCGACGTTCACACTGACTTCATCGACTTTTTCACCCGGATCACACCCCCCACACGACCTCTAGCCAACCTCTTCCACCCTGACGCAAGACCTGCACCAACCCCATTGTTCACTTAAGCACCAATAGTTTATTTATTACTGACCCTTTTATTAATTAACTTAGTTCACACCCAGCAACTCACTTAAGACTCTAAACCACCCCTACACCCATTATCAAGATCACGGCAGCCACGTAATAACCCGCCTCAGACCCTGACTCCCCCATCAAGATACTCCCCTTCCTCCACCCCTCCCCTTTCCTTATCCCCCTACCCAAGCCCCCTAGGGCTACAATACCTTACCCTAACACCCGTATCCTACAATCCTACCCAGGCTTCTGGAGCCGGAAAAATCAGATGAACCTGAGAGGCAGCCAATAAGCTAATGCTTGGCAGAGAAAGCCGTAGCTATTCACTCCTCCCGTCCTTAAGTAACAACACAGTGCACGTGCGAGACCCCCCCGCCCCTTCCCAACAGCAAACACACGCACGTTGGGTTAAGCCCCGACACTCTTTCTCTTAGTCTAAATTCTTCCTCTCCTACTTAAAACACACACACACACACACACACACACACACACACACACACACACACACACACACACACACACACATGCACTTTACACAATGCAACCAGGACCAGAGCTCTCAGTAAGGCCGGGAGTTTAAACTAAGTTCCTGCCGTCGTGTCGTCGCCCTGGTTGCATAACACTCATCACATATACACAATCCCACTCGTATTACACCACAAATACAAGCATCACTCAGGCAGGCAGCCGCCACAGTAATTGCCAGTACGCCCCTTTCAACCCTGAGTGAAACAGTTAAGCTCTCCCCGCCCCCGTTCTAACGGCAGATTTACCGCTAATCCCCACTACCGCTAATCCCCACTACCGCTAATCCCCTCCCCCTTTCCCGTTCACTACTGTGTTTGTGCCTACATGCGTGGATGTTATTTTACACCTACGTGTGCTGACACAGGATGCACTTGTGACGACACTCTATAAAAAAAAAAAAAAAAAAAAACGCCCATAGCCATCAAGATGGCGAACTGTTACAACTCAGCCGCATTCACTGACTGGGCCAAATGAAGGCCCGGCCCTCTCTAACAGGGGAGGAAATCGAACAACAACAACAACACAATCATTCTTTACCTTCCTTCCTTTCCCCCCCTTTTCTATACGTCATTATTATTATTATTATGTGGGGGATGGAGAGAGGATTAATGAGAGGAGCATGTGGAGTTAAGAGGAAAGACAGACCGACAAATGAGGAAGTGAAGGAGCGTTGTGGTGCCGATATGGATGTGACAGAAAGCGTTAGGAGAAATACACAGTTGGTTTGGCCATGTGGAGAGGATGGAGAGCGAGACTAACGAGGAGAGTGAGGTGGAGGAGAGGGTGGGGAGGCAGAGGATGAGATGGATGGATGGGATGGAGGTATGAGAGAGAGGGGTGTGAGCTAGAGGGGAGGGCATTGAGGTGGGAGGGGGGAGGGCACCACTGCTTACGAGATGGAAGCGTCGGTGTAGTGTTAATAATTGTTCTTTATTCTTCATTTATTTTGTATTAATCTCGTCGTCTTTGTACTTATTGTTTTTATATTGCTGAAAAGTAACAGGAACTACTGTATCATGTATTAACCTTTGTAACAAATTGCCTCCATGTTACCCTGCCCTCTTCCCTCCCTCCAACTCACACCCTTCCTCTCTCATATCTCTCTCCATCCCATCCCTCCATCTTATCCTTGGCCTCCCCACCACCTCACTCATGTGCACTCTTCCTGTCAGTCTCTCATTCCCCATCCTTTCCAGTCTATCCTTCCATCTCATCCTTGGTCTCCCCTCCCATCTCACTCATATGCACTCTTCTAGTTAGTCTCTCATTGTCCATCCTCTCCATTTCATATCATCCTTGGTCTCCCCCTCCACCTCACTCACATGCACTCTTCTAGTAAGTCTCTCATTGTCCATCCTTCCATCTCATTCTTGGTCTCCCCCTCCCATCTCACTCATATGCACTCTTCTAGTCAGTCTCTCATTGTCCATCCTCTCCATCTCATATCATCCTTGGTCTCCCCCTCCACCTCACTCACTTGCACTCTTCTAGTCAGTCTCTCATTGTCCATCCTCTTCATCTCATATCATCCTTGGTCTCCCCCTCCACCTCACTCACTTGCACTCTTCTAGTTAGTCTCTCATTGTCCATCCTTTCCACTTCATATCATCCTTGGTCTCCCCCTCCACCCCACTCACATGCATCCTTCTGGTCAGTCTCTTATTCTGCATCCTCTCCATGCCATCCCTCTCCTCATCCCCTCCACCTCACTCACAAACTCTTGTAGTCAGTCTCTCATTCTCCATCCTCTCCACATAGCCAAACCATCTCAGAGTATTTCTCTTAAGGACATACGCCATCCCTCCACAAAAGCATCCATTCCTCTACATATCCAAATCTCCACACGTAGCCCTGCCTCCACCTACGTAACTCCAACCTCGCCTCCACACACTTAGTTCCACCTCAACACACGTATCCTCAACTCCACTCATTCCGACACAATGTCATCATCACATATGTCGATTCATTTACACATAAATATCCATAACTCGACACACACAGTTCTGTGTCTATATACATAGCCATACCTTCATATATATACAGCTATACCTGAACACATAAGGCTACACCGTAGCACACAGTACTGCAATTACATTAATGCAGATCCATCTTAGACACAGCCGTATCTACTCTCTCTCTCTCTCTCTCTCTCTCTCTCTCTCTCTCTCTCACACACACACACACACACACACACACACACACACACACACAATACTCTCTAATGGAACTTGCTGGCGGGGAAGTGTATTTATGTAACTGTGGTGTTGTGGGAGGTTGCCATGGTAACACACAGACGCCTCCTATCGGTCAAGCAAAGATTTTCTTAGGGAAATATTTTTGAATAAGGCTGGTTACTATCCTTTATTACACACACACACACACACACACACACACACACACACACACACAGACATAGACACACACACACAAACTTGTACACAGAACCGGCGAAACTTGGACTGTTACACTCGTAGACTTTCAGGCAGCAGAATTTCTAGGCGAATATATAGCCGATCGAAAGTTAGGTTAGGTCACTTTGGGCAGGGTTTGGTCTGACTAGATAATTTTTGGTTGTGTTGGGTTCAGATCGACTAGATATAGACGGATTAGGTTAGATTGCTTTAGAATACGTCGGTTTTGATGTTTTGGGTTGGGTTTTATTTGGTTGGGTTAGGCTGGGTTAGGTTTGGTTGGATTAGGTCATTTTAGGCTTGACTGGTTGGGTTAGGTCGGGTATGGTATGGTTAAGTGAGACTGGGTAGGAGTAGGTAGGGTTAGATGCGGTTTGGCTGCTTCAAAATAGGTTATGTTAAGTATGGGGAGGTTACGTGAGATTGTGAGGTTAAATACAATTAGACTGGGTTAGGTGAGGTTCAGCTAGATTAGGTTGGGTTGATTTAAGTTGGATTAGGTCATTCGAGGTTAGGCAGGGTTTAATTCTTATGAGTCTGGGGAAATAGCAGTCAGATAGATTATTTTCTGGTTAGGAGGGCCGATAGGAGGTTAGTGAGGGATGTTAAAGTTATAGGAAGTGAGGAGTGTGTGCAGCAGCACAAACTATTGATTTGTGATATGGTGCTTAAAGAACAAGTGACGAAAAAGAGGACTTATGTACCTAGGAGGAAAATATAGAAACTGAAAAACCAAGTAGTAAGGGATGCCTTCTATAGCGAGTTGAGGAGAGTGGTGGCTGAACAGGGAGCTGTAGACAGAGGCGTTAATGAACAGTACAGAGCCCTCAAGAACAATTTCTTGAGAGTTACTGATGTAACATGCGGCTGGACAAGAGGACCACCAAGACATAAAGTAACTTGGTGGTGGGATGAGGGTGTAGAAGCTGCAGTTAAGGAGAAAAGAAGGCTTTTCCGGGAATGGAAGAAGGGTGGTAGCAAAGAGGAATATTTGGCTGCTGAATGTATGACTAGCAGAGAGGTATACAGGGCAAAGTCTGAGTCACGGAGACTTTTACTTGATAACCTAAATCATGGGGAAAGGAAAAATATATTTAGGGTGGCAGGTCATGTGAGGAGGGATAATCGGGATATCATAGGTGAGCAGTGTGTGAAGAATGATGAAGGAAGGGTAGTGGTGAACAGTGAGGATATTAAAGATGCATGGAGAGAGCATTATAACCGGTTGTTGAATGAGGAGTTTGACTGGGACAGGGAAGGGAGAGGAAAGAAGGAGAGTAAGAGAGGCTAAAAGAGAGATGAGGATTCAATGGAGAAGGGTGCAGGAGAGAAGGGAAGGTAAAGAGGGAGAGAGAAGGGAAGGTAAAGAGAGAGAGAGAAGGAATAAAGAGGAGGGACAAAGATATGGAGGGCAAAGGAAAGACAAAGAGGGAACAGGAGACTAAGAGGGAAGAGGGAACAGGTGAAAAAGGGAAAACGAACGAAAGGGGTAAGCAGGGGACGAGGTGAGGGAGAGAGAGAAGGGAGGAAAGAATGGAGAGAAAAGGGAGGAGAAAGAGTCTAAAGTGAATGGAGTGAATAAGAACTAAAGGGAGAAGGGTTGTTGCTGCCAGGGACATCAATTCCTTTGGTCTGTCTGTGTTTTATATTCAACTGTCCCTGTGTGTTTCTCTAGCCATATTGATCAGTCTAATTGGCTGTCTGTCTGTCTGTCTATTTGTCTATATATCTACCTATCTACAGTACAGCCAACTTTGTATCTACTTACCTGTCTGTATATCTATCTGTTTGTATGTATCAGTGTGTGTGTGTGTGTGTGTGTGTGTGTGTGTGTGTGTGTGTGTGTGTGTGTGAAAGTTGGTATATGTATGTACGTGTTTATATATATGTAGAGTGAGACTGACAGACACAGGAAGACAGTGTCAGTCGAGAGGGGAAGAGAAGAGAGGGAGGCAGGAGGAAGAAGGGAGAGAGAGAAGTGAAAAGAGAGATGGTAGAGGAAAGAGAGGAGGGAGGAGGGGAAGAGAGAAGGAGGGGGGGACAAGTAGGGTGAGAGAGAAAAAGAGGAAGAGAGAGGGGGTGAAGGAGGAAGAAAGGGAGAGTGGAAGAGGGGGAGGAAGGAGAAGAAAAAGATGGAGGAGGAAGAGGAAATGGAGAAAAGAAACTAGAGACCAAGAGATGTGGTGGGGTGGAAGGGGAAGGGGGGAAGGGGAAGGGGAGGGGGGAGGGAAAGGGTAGGGGGAGAGGGAAGGGAAAGGGGAGGGGGAGAGGGAAGGGAAAGGGGAAGGGGAGAGGGAAGGGAAAGGGGAAGGGGAGAGGGAAGGGAAAGGGGAAGGGGAGAGGGAAGGGAAAGGGGGAGGGGGTGAATGAAGGGCAGGTTACACAGACACACACACCACACAGAATTACCGTCTTTTCTAGCTGTTGTTTTCACCTCAGGCTTATTGGGGCATAAACCCGGTGGACTGCAGACTGCGTTGCCCTTCCCCTGCTGTCCACCATCCTCCTTTTCTGGGCTAGGGAAGGAGCGAGGGAACTTTTGTATACCCAGGCTGTGGAGTCTTCTGGTTGTGTCCGTGCCACCACGTGCAGGCGTCCCTCTCCAGCGCCCCTTCTTAGGTGGCCCTGTCTTGTTTGTTTGTTAGACGTTGAAGAACACGATGCTAAAGCAAACTCACCCACCAAGCCTTGCAGCTCTCCTTCGTCTTCACTTAACAACACAGTATCATTTGCAAACAACAGTACAGGGAGTTTCCAAACCCTACCCTCTCTCACCAGGGCCACTCCAACATCCACTACCCTACCTTGTACCTCTTTTATTACCCCATCCACGTACAGATTGAACAACCATGGAGACATGACACATCCCTGTTTCAACCCAACCTTCAAAGCGTGGACTCATTAGACTGCTCAGATTCTGTTGGGAATGGCACACAGTTAGAGAATTATATCACCAATATTTTATCCAAATTTCCCATACAGGGTGTTGCATGAAATGTTTGACAAACTTCAGAGAGTTGTTCTCGGGGCAATTTTGAGTTAAGAATTGCTGCATCAACCTAGGCTAATTTCTATCTATCTATCTATCTATTGCCAGACGCCTCAATCCCGTTTGGGGTGGCCACAAACAAATCGCCTCCAAGTCGCCCAGTCCCCCGCCATTTCACTGCCCTGCTCCCAACTCACACCCCCCTCTCTCATATACCTCTCCACCCCATCCCTCCATCTCATCCTCGGCCTCCCCTTCCCTCTCTCCCCCTCCACCTCACTCATATACACTCTCTTCGTCAGTCTTTCACCCTCCATCCTCTCCACATGGCCAAACCACCTCAGTGTATTCCTCATAACGCTTCCTATCACATCCACATCCACACCACAACGTTCCTTTATATCCTCATTCGTCAGCCTGTCTCTCCACGTGACTCCACAGGCTCCTCTTAAATCTCATTTCCACTGCTCTCACTCTTGACTTGTGTCCTTCCAACAATGTCAAATTTCTCGTCTATTATGCTCAGGTTCTGTTGGGAATGGCAGCAGATTAGAGACTGATATCTGCATAATTTTATCCCCTGCCACCACCACCAGGCCGTTTATTTTTAAATCCCTTTGTAAAACTGTAGAGATATATCGGCAGGACAGTAAATAGTGATCCTACTCTGGTACTCTGTATGGAATTTGAGAGAGAGAGATGATGATGCCACTGATTCATGGGGTTATCTTTAATTTAACAAGAAACACTTTACTTACCTCTCTATTCAGTTTGCACGAAAATTAATGTTTAAAAGCCTGATAATATATTCACGAAATTTTCTTCTTAAAATTTAATAAGTAAATGTTTAATTTGAAGTGTGACGTCACTGTTGCATTATGGGAGCAACGTTGAGAGAGGCTGGAGGTGAGTGAAGAATTTATTCTTTACGGTGTTAGTCTACTTCTATAATATTATGGTAATTCTTATGCCCATGTGTTTATCAGTGTTTGCTGTCATTATCGAGAGGTGTAGTCGGCTGATGTAAGTTGTAATTATTAGCTATAAGGATGATATACGGCGGTGTGTATCTCCAGGTGACCAAGATGTCCCTTTAAACTGGAGTAAGCAGTGCTACTTAAATCCCCCGATATTCACACCATCTGTTTAGGTTTTAAGGTCGAATGTGATCCTGTACATGGGCAGGCATAGTAGGTTAATTGGCTGGAAAAAATGAGGGGATGTGTGTAAAAACTGTAATGGGTAGTTTGTTTACATCGGGGATATAAACTCCGCGAGTCCCTTTAACTCTTGCAATCCCTGTGATGCCCTTTTCAGTTTATTCATAGTGCCAGAAGGCAATTTTATTCAACTTATGCAAAGTCTCTGCTATTGCAGGAGTTCAGTGAGGCTGTGCCTAACCCCTACACTTCCAGAAGTCTATACAAAGCTAAATATAATCATGAGATGGCATGAAAAAAAAAAAATCCCTGCTCTGTGAGTTAAACTAGTGAAGACTGAAGGTATTAAAAAGAAAATATTCATTCCAGTGCCTGATAGCAGAGGAGACGGTGACATGGAGGTGATTTGCTTGTGGTCACCCTGGTGGGATCATGATATCTAGCTGTTGAGGGGTACGTTTCCAGGTCAGCAGCTGCCCCAGTCAGAACGGTAAATGTGAGTATTTAGCAGAAACCACGTCTGGAATTCAAGCACTGTATTTTGAGGTATTTTCTGTTTATATCTCACCATTTGTTGATTTTTTTCTTCTATGAGATTTCAGTTGCAATTAACTCCTTCCTTCCTTGGATTATTTAATCCTCAAGGGGAGTCATTGATGCCCCCAGGGGGATTCATCAATGTCCCCAGGGGGCATTTGTGACAGAAATGGCTTATACTGTAAGAAAAATGTCAGCAAATGATGAGACAAACAATGCTTCAGAATACAGAGTACTGTAATTGCAGTTGTGGTTTCAGCTATATACTATACTGTATTAACCCTTGCCTGCTGGTAGGTAGGTAGATAGAAATTAACAAATCTAGTGAGGAAATATAGTCCATTTGCATATACAGCCAGCACTCACATAATGCGGATATACAGTACTGTACCCTGAAACTCCTGCTTTATGAGAATTCCACCTTATCAGGCCATATGTTTACATGTTAAAGGGTTTCATGTTACCTAAGCCAGCCCCAAGTTCTCCATTTGGGGCGATTTTCATTCTTTTTTTTTTTCCCAAGACATTTACATACTTAATAAAGACATCACTACAGTAATCCCTCGGTTATCTGATGTAATAGAGCCAACGGCATGTCTGGATAGTGGATCCTTCTGGATAATGCACTTCTCCCCTGGCCCCCTTTCATACATACCCTAACTTTGAGAGCTATTGGAAAAGGCCACAACAGTACCCTCCTGTTGTTCTCAAGAACTGTGCTTCTGTGCTTACACCCTGCCTAGGCAAACTCTTTCGCCTTTGTCTGTCAACTTGTACCTTTCCTTCTTGCTGGAAGTTTGCTCTCATTCAGCCAGTCCCAAAGAAGGGTGACCACTCCCAACCCTCCAACTATCGTCCAATTGCTTTAACGTCCTGTATTTCAAAAGTTTTCGAGTCAATTCTCAATAGAAAAATTTTAAGGCATCTTTCCTATCACAACCTTCTTTCCGATCGTCAGTATGGGTTCCGTCAGGGACGCTCCACTGACGATCTTCTCACCTACCTTTCAGACTCCTGGTCATCCTCCTTTCGGGACTTTGGCGAAAGCTTTGCCATTGCACTTGACATCTCAAAGGCTTTCGATCGAGTCTGGCATAAATCTTTAATTTCCAAACTGCCCTCCTACGGTTTCTATCCTTCTATCTGTGCCTTCATCGCTAGCTTCCTTTCTGGTCGTTCTATAGCCGCTGTTGTAGACGGCCATCGTTCTTCTCCTAGATCTATCAACAATGGTGTTCCTCAGGGCTCTGTCCTATCACCAACTCTCTTCCTTTTATTCATCAATGATCTTCTAAGCTGTACATCTAACCCTATCCACTCATACGCTGATGACTCCACCCTTCACCTTTCCATTCAGTTCCCGCAACGCCCATCTCAACAGTTACTTCAACAGGGAAGGGATGAGGCTATGGCACACCTAATGTCTGACTTGGCTCGTATCTCTGACTGGGGTAAAAATAATATGGTTGTTTTTAATGCATCTAAGACTCAGTTCTTACACCTATCAACCCGACAAAATCTTCCACAGGTATACCCACTAATGTTTAATAATATTCAGCTTAATCCTGCATCATCCTTGAACATGCTTGGGGTTTCATTTACTCGGGACTTATCTTGGAAAGATCATATTACATCTCTTGTAAAATCTGCATTTGTCTTCTTAGTATAATAGGAAAAGTGTATGGTAGGATACTTATTGACAGAGTTAGAGAAAGAACAGAGAAATTAGTTTAAGAACAGGGAGGCTTTAGGAAGGGAAGAGGTTGTGTAGATCAGATATTCATTCTTAGATCTTTAGTGGAAAAGTTTCTAGAGAAGGGAAAGAAGTTGTATGCGGCTTTCATGGATTTGGAGAAAGCATATGACAGGGTGGATAGACAAGGATTGTGGAAAGTGTTAAGAATATATGGAGTAGATGGGAAGTTGTTGAATGCTGTGAAGAGTATGTACGATGGTGCAAAGGCTGCAGTGCGTGTGGATGGTGAACTAAGTGAATTTTTCTCTTTGAAAGTTGGGTTGAAACATGGATGTGTCATATCTCCATGGCTGTTCAATCTGTACATGGATGGGGTAATAAAAGAGGTACAAGGTAGGGTAGTGGATGTTGGAGTGGCCCTGGTGAGAGAGTGTAGCGTTTGGAAACTCCCTGTACTGTTGTTTGCAGATGATACTGTGTTGTTGAGTGAAGACGAAGGGGAGCTGCAAGGCTTGGTGGATGAGTTTGGGAGAGTGTGTAAGAAACGGAATCTAAAGGTGAATGTAGGGAAGAGTAAAGTGATGGTCTTTGAGAGAAGTGAAATCAGTGAATGTACAGCAAGGTTGGATGGTGAGCAATTGGAAAATGTGAGTACGTTTAAGTACTTGGGGAGTGTGATGAGTAAGGATGGAGGTTTGGAGGGTGAAGTGCTTGAAAGGGTACAGCAGGGAAGAAAGGTTGCTGGTTCTTTGAAAGTAGTGATAAGAAACAGGGAAGTGAGCATGGAAGTGAAAAAGTTACTACATGACAGTATTGTGATACCAACTCTAACGTATGGAAGTGAAGCTTGGACGTTGTTGGAAGGACACAAGTCAAGAGTGAGAGCAGTGGAAATGAGTTATTTAAGAGGAGCCTGTGGAGTCACATGGAGAGACAGGCTGACGAATGAGGATATAAAGGAGCGTTGTGGTGTGGATGTGGATGTGATAGGAAGCGTTATGAGGAACACACTGAGGTGGTTTGGCCACGTGGAGAGGATGGAGGGTGAAAGACTGACGAAGAGAGTGTATGTGAGTGAGGTGGAGGGGGGAAGAGGGAGGTGGAGGCTGAGGATGAGATGGAGGGATAGGGTGGAGAGGTATATGAGAGAGGGGGGTGTGAGTTGGGAGCAGGGCAGTGAAATGGCGGGGGACAGGGCGACTTGGAGGTGATTTGTTTGTGGCCACCCCAAACGGGATTGAGGCGTCTGGCAATAGATAGATAGTTACACTACACGTGGCCTCGGAGTCCCCAGGGGAGAGACCATAAATGCCCCCACCTTCTGCCCCTCTCCCGGTGAAGACTCGAGCTGCCTGGAATCACTGTCTGACTCTCTTCTTCTTCATTTCTGCAACATTCGCGGCCTTTCCTCTAACTTTCGCCCTGTTGAGCACCGCCTCTCCTTCTCTAAACCTCACCTTCTTTTTCTGAGACTCATCTGTCTGAGGCAACTGACAGCAGACCCTTTTGTGTATCCTCCTACCTTCTCTATACTCATTTCAAAGCCAAAGTTGGCTGTTGTGTATATATACGCAACGTCTTATCTTGCTCTTGTGTTCCTGAACTCGATACTTCTGAATTCTCTACACTCTGGCTTTGGCTTTCCTGTCATTCTCTGACTAATTAGTCATTCTCTGACTCTGTTTACTCATCTCCTAATTCTACTGACTATCAAAAATTCTTTGACTATCTTACTTCTACAATGGAACACATTCTATCCATTTCTCCTTTCTCTGAACTCTCCATTCTAGGAGATTTCAATGTTCACCACCATCTTTGGCTCACCTTTCCTATCACTGATCCACCTGGTGAACTAGCCTACACCTTTTCTATCCTTAATGACCTAGAGCAGCTTGTACAGCACCCTGCCCGTATTCCAGACCGCCTTGGAGAGAGCTCCAACGTACTTGACCTCTTCCGTACAACTAATCTTTCTGCTTACACTGTTAACCTTTTCTCTCCGTTGGGCTCCTCCGATCACAACCTTATCACCTTAACCTGTCCTATCACTCCGGTACTGCCTGTGGACCCTCCAAAGAAACGTTGTCTGTGGCACTTTGGAGCTGCGGATTGGGAGGCCCTCAGGCAGTGCTTCTTTGATTTTCCCTGGAATGATTATTGTTTCCATGGCCGGGAGCAAAAAAAAAAAGCATTTAGACACAGGAAGTTGACTGCTGGGATTAAATATAATTAATTAATAAAGCATGTTGCTGGATTTGAGGGGTTGTTGTTGTTGTTGATCAACCCCAGAGTGTCTGGCTGAGCTGACCTATCAACCACAGGCCTGCAGTCCCTGCGGGATATTCCCATGCAGTGATCCACTAGATATGGGGAAAAGTGCAGAGGTTTGGTTCCTGGATGGATGTCATGTTTGCATCACTCCACTCATTTAGCAAGGACACCGTAGCAGGCCCCACAGCTTCATCCTGACTTAGCTGTTATCCATTAGTTCATCCCATTCCGTGTTTCTGCATGTACTGTGTTGTTGATCTTCCTGATGCCTTTCTCCTTCTCAGGAACTTCCCCTCGAGGGACGGCCATGACAGAAGTCTCTCCAGACTTCAGTGTCATTTCTTGTCTTCTTTGCTTTCTCTCCCATTCTTCTTCAATTCCCACTGCTCTTTTATGTAACCTGTTCAGTCTAATGATGTCATTTGTTTTTTATTGCTTCCCCAAGATGATTTTATTCAGAGTATGAGAGTCTTTTCATGCTGGATAGGTTAGATACAGCCCTCATTAATCTCTTCACCACTAGAGATCCTTCCTAAAAAGAATAAAGATCATCTGGAGGTAGCAAGAATAAGTTATAAAGACATCACCATACGGAAGGAGTTAAATTGTTCAACTTCAAGGTAGCCAAATGTACTAACCATTTTTTTTTTTTTTCCACCTTCATATGTGGTCTTAATCTTCTAATGTTCTCACCTCTTGACTGATGTAGAACTCTTGTCATTCTTTTGTTCTGCCTAGATACCATGAAACTCAGCAGTCACAATGCCCTTCATACGGTTAATTAAATTGCATCCATTAGCATCCCACATTAATATATTCATGTTCCTTTGTTTGCTTATCCTTCCAGATTACTTATAATGATACTTTAGACCACTCATTTTCATAGGCTTGACTTATACTTTATGGTCCTCTTACATTTGTCTATATGTAATCATAATGAAGCTTTGATATCATTAAGATATTAAATTGAAGTACCTGTACATGATGGGATGAATACAACCTATGTACTTTTTGCAGGTAGTAATTTCTTTTCATGGGCATTTATCCTGGAGGGGATGGGAGGATAAATGGGCAACCCCCCGTCATTGGGACGGGGATATTCTATATAATATTACCCCCACCCCCCTCACCAACAGTTCAAATAATCCAGGGGGAAAAAAGCAGAAATTAAACCTGCAATTACGTGAAATAGTTTTTGTTTGCATGAAAAATACAGTTATTTTAAGTCCTGAATATTGACTATTATAACATCAGAGAATGTAAGTTGATCTGATGTAGGAAGCACAAGTTTAAAAACAAATATAACTGTGATGATTAAATGGTGCCATATTTGGCTGCAAGTAATGAATTATGCTATTTTTCTTGTCATCATACTACAGTACTGAACTGACATTTTGCTTGCTTTAATTACATTATATACAACCAGTTATAGAAGCTCACTTAGCAGTGGCCTGCTTGTCTCAAAAGTACTGAACATCTACTTTTTAGTCTTGGAGGTCACACCTCCAGTAAGCGGAATAAATCTATGCCAATGTCTTTCACAGTGTTAAGCAACTAGTGATTCTTTGTTTATCCCATGCATCTCCATCTCCTTCTCCTATGTAGCTGAACAGTCATAAATATCCTGCACCTGACATTTCATACTTTATTAAAATGAAAAACAATTGTATAATGGTCCATCCTGGAAGATTACTTTATCTGCAATAAAACTGTATTACTGTACTGTATAATACTCCATCCTGGAAGGTGAAGGCAGTCAGTGTTCTGACATTTAATAAGGTCCTGCCTTCATGTGACTGAATACAGCATTGTGTAACAAGTCAGATTGTTTCCTCCAACCCAGGAAACTATTTACTGCATTGGGTGGTAGCCATATAACCAACAAATCAATGCAGGGTGGTAAAGTGGGTAAGGGGCTCCAGCTGGATATGGCCCATTTAGGTTTTAAATCTAAGAGGTGGGTGGGGTTTATTGCTCACAACACCACTTAGGGGTGAGCAAGTGATCATTCTTGCCTTAATGTCTGATATTAGTAGACTAGCCCCTGAGCCCCAAAGCTTCAGATGGATCAATAAAATCATAAGCAGTGCCCATTGTATGCAATAATCAGTTTGTCCATATTTGAGAGAGGTAGAGGGAAGCCAAGGATGAGATGGAGGGATAGAGTGGAGAGGTACTGTATATGAGAGAGGGGGGGTGTGAGCTGGGAACAGGGCAGTGAAATGGAGTTGGAAAGGGTGACATGGAGGCGATTTGTTTGTGGCCACCCCTTACAGGATTATGGCATCTGGCAATAGAGAGAGAGATAGATGACCCATTACCAGTGTCCTTTTTTTCTCTCTCTCTCTTTTTTTTTTTTTTTTTGTATACCAAGTAATTTCATATTTTGTATCATAAACAGTGTAACAAAGAAAACTTGTACTGGTTATAATTAAATGGTATGTATGTGAACTAGGAGATGATTAATTCCTTAGCACAAAGCAAGAGGATTAGTTAATGTAACTGCAGATTATCATGACATATAGCTGGTTGTAATAGGTTAATGCTGAAATTGCATTATATAGTATTAACAGCAGTTATAATTTTTGGACTCTGCAGTATATTAAAGATGTTCGTAAATCCTGGCACACTAAACTCATATTGTATTCCAGCTGTTCTTTGTGTGGTGTTCTGGTGCTGTGGGTACTTTTTTTTTTTTTTGGTTGTTGAAGCGAGGCGTGGACCTTGCAAGAAGGGAACAAGTCAAGAGTGAGAGCAGTGGAAATGAGTTACTTGAGAGGAGCATGTGGAGTGACGTGGAGGGACAGGTTGACGAATGAAGAAGTGAAGGAACGTTGTGGGGTAGATGTGGATGTGGTTGAAAAGATTAGGAGAAATACACTGAGGTGGTTTGGACATGTGGAGAGGATGGAGAATGAAAGACTGACTAAGAGGGTGTATGTAGGTGAGGTGGAGGGAGGGAGAGGGAGGGGTAGACCGAGGATGAGGTGGAGGGATGGAGTTGAGAGGTATATGAGGGAGGGGGGGGGTGAGTTGGGGGGAGGGGAGTCAAATGGTGGGTGACAGAGTGACTTGGAGGCGTTTTGTCTGCGGCCACCCTTTGCGGGATTAGGGCGTCGGGCTATAGATAGATAGATAGATAGATTATTGTATAATGATAGAATAAAACTAATCATTTTGAATTTCTTTTTCAGTGAACCTAAACTAATCTTTTTAATATTTGTTTTTCAGTGAACCTCCCTCTCGGTTCTATGCTGCCCAGATTGTGCCAGCATTGGAATACCTCCACTACCTTGATCTCATTTATAGAGATCTAAAACCAGAAAATTGACTAATAGATAGCCAAGGATACCTCAAGGTTTGTTGTTGTTTTCTAGGGGAGGGGAGGGGAGGAGCATTTTTTTAATTTCCAATATACACATTACAGTTGCAAGGAGTGTCATTTGAAGTTATTGATAGACATATTGAATAGTTTGATAAATTGCAATGCAGGTAACTTTATTATATGAAATGTTTGTAAATTACGTTGAATTTCTTTCCCATACAGTAGGAATGCATTATTGTTCATTATATGCATAAAATGTGTGTATTTTAGTGTATTTGTATATTTAATTAATGATGTTTATCTTGAATTTAGTCAGACAATGTGCATGTCATTTCAATGATTACTTTTAATATTTCATTACTTTTAATATTTCAGGTGACAGACTTTGGATTTGCCAAGCGAGTCAAAGGACGGACGTGGACATTATGTGGAACCCCAGACTACTTGGCCCCATTCTTTCTAAGGTTCGTTTTTTTCTGATACTTCTACTGTATTTAATTTCTCTTTCTATTTGGCCGATTATCTGGACATTGATATTATCCTTATCTGGCTAGAAAGTAGGTGTTTTCTGTAATATATAGATATGTTAGAATACGGAGTATGAAATGGAGAGAGTACAGTAGTCAAGGACTTAGACATAATTATCACACAACATTGTTATAGAAGTTGGTCAGGCATATAGCTTCATTGATACATGTCCATAATGGTGCTTTTTATATTATGAAGGTTGGGTTTGAACGTTGTGGGGTAGATGTGGATGTGGTTGAAAAGATTAGGAGAAATATACTGAGGTGGTTTGGACATGTGGAGAGAATGGAGAATGAAAGACTGACTAAGAGGGTGTATGTAGGTGAGGTGGAGGGAGGGAGAGGGAGGGGTAGACCGAGGATGAGGTGGAGGCATGATTAGGGAAGAGGGGAGGGGGGGACGAAACAAGCTCCACCTGCCACTATCCCAGCTCCCGACCCTCCCCCATACCCCTACCTAACCCCCACCCCACCTGTCATACTATTCATCTTCACCTCTACAATAGAGGTGAAGATGAATAGTTTCATGCTGGTACATCCAAGGCCAAGAGCAAGTCCAAGCCAGATAAATCCTTAGATAAAGCCCTGAAAATTTTGAAAAAAGACCAGATAAAAAAAAAAAAAATTCTCCTTGACAAATTCAGAGTATTGGGATTTGCAGATTATTGGAGGCTGAAGTAGAGGACTTTTACTGTATTATGAAAATTCTTTACTCATGTCCCATTACAATTCAGTTAGAGCCCAGTGTATGATATAATTTGTTATTATTGATAGACACCTCAGTTGCTCAATTGATAGAGGTCTTGGATCAGGAGAGAATATTCACTAACCAACGATGGTTTCAACCCAAGAAGTGTCCATAGGTATTTCTGTCACATAACTGGCAAGGAAACAGGGTAGCTTCCTGTGGCATTAATGATGTGGACCACAGTAGCCTAGCCTCAGGTTCTTCTATGCCTTACATGGGGAGTACTGAAGCACCAGCTATTTGTTGTAATTATTAGTGCAAGTGTGTTGGGGCCTTTATAAATGATACGTATGATTTATCACTTGGAGCAAGTTCTGAGACTGTACTCAGTTTCATTTCACTTGACAGAACAGGGCCTTTCCTACAACTTGAATACAGGGAGGTCACAGAGTTATGAGTACTATAGTTTAGTTACCCCAAAATCAGCTTGTTAAGTGAATGCTTGTACATCAAATTACATTACCTTTAAAAAGACTTGGTTCCTGACCACCACCACATTACACCTACACTGCCATGTATGACAGTTTTAAACAAGAATAAATTTAGTTACACCTAAAGCACATATAGCAATAACATTTGACCTATAATAATGTATAAGTACTGTAATGGAAGCAGAATGAAAGAGAAAATAGTATAGGAATATACTGTATATGTACACTTACTGTACTTGAACAGTATACGGTACAAATGTTTGAGTTCATTGGGGTTGAGCTGCCCTTCTGTCACTTCACCACTGTTTGGAAGGCTTGAAGTAAGAAGCAGAGCGAGCTCATTGTATATCACTATCATCATCATCATCTGGACCTCCTTTCCCACTCAAGGGCAGGCTGAGATGTAGCAACATCCAGAGAGCCCAAGTTTGCCCAGTCCAATGGGCCACATTTCCATTCACTCATCATTCAAGTCCCCAGAATCCTGGCTCTGTCTGATATGCCAAAAAATGTTCACCACATTCTGTAGCTTCACATAAAGGTATCCAATAGAGTCGATCATTTAGATAATACCGTACCTGTGCGTACAGCCCTTTACACCAAATATGACCAAAGTGAGTGCAAGAGAGAATGAGAGTGAGGCAGCTTGTGGAAGAGTGGGAAGGAGGGGTGCATAGAGCTCACAAACTTGCCCCCAAGACATCAGTGTCATGTTATTCCACACTTTGTCCAGCTAGCTTCGCAGCTGTGCATGTCTTGAGTTTTCATTATGTAGGCCTCTTAATTGATTCATGGATTCTGAACTGGCCATTGTAACTTTGGATTTTCAGTACTTGTAATGCCAGAAAGTGCCCAGTACATGCCAGCATTATAACACTTGATTCTTGTATAACTAGGCCTCCCTGCACTAAGTTGTGGTTGCATGAAATATGATAAACCTTATTTTTGAGGTAGGAATGAGTCTTCTTGGTGATGTATCAGATTGACCCACCACTTGGCCATCATCATAGGTGAAAGAGGCTGGGAAGCTTCATCAAGATGTACTCTAACTTAATCACAACCTTGTTATTACAGGTGCAGTTCCCTGGTCACTTCTCTTCTGACCTGAAGGATCTGTTAAGGAATCTACTGCAGGTTGACCTGACCAAGCGGTATGGAAACCTCAAGAATGCTGTTAATGATATCAAGAATCACAAGTGGTTTGCATCGACAGACTGGATTGCTGTATATCAAAGGAAGGTAAGATTGATCCAATGTATGCCCTGCTTTTTCTCACTGAAAAAGTACCGAAAGGTGGGCTGTTCAACTCACCGATTGGCTATTTTTTGTTGCACTAAGGTTTGTAGTGCAACATTTAGGGCACTTAAAAAGCTTTACTGTATGGGTAATGAAACACAAATGATTCAACATAGAAAAACACAGAAAAGGCATATTTGGGGGGGGGGGGAAGTTATGTTTATCAACACCTGATGTGGGGCAGTTGGACTCGGTGGGCTTTCCTTCAGTGAAACATTCGAGGTTTTCATTCAAGTTGCTCCGACCTTTGATGCCTTCTTGCCCAGTACTGTCCATTAGTTGTGTGCCTTCAGGAGGCCCGCCTCTCTGCTCCCCCTGCTTCAATTCGAATCGAAGCAGCCAGAAGAAGTTTGGTTATATACGTTGATTGGTCCTCCTTCAATCCATGACAGCTGCTAGCATTGAGCCCTGGAAACAATATTTGGACTAAGGTACTTGCTGCTGGCAGTGATGGAAAACATGATAGATGTTGAACTCTTCATCGTATTCATGATAATCTCCTCATGTTTTTTACCATACCTGAATATCCGGAGCTTTCCCGTAGGATCATCCGTGATGGTTTTGCCATAATTAATAATGTTTGGAGGGGGTGCTCCCCTAAGGCTGTCTTCTACCTTTTTAAAGTTGGCCACTATGACCTCTTCAGAGACAGCAGCCTGCTTCCTCAAAATATTTTGGCATATCCTGGAGGACAGCAGGACTTTTATGTCTCTTCAGGAAGCCATGTACTCAGTCTGTACTTGGAAGATTATCCTTGAAATCTGCGATGTAATCTTTACAACTGTCCAGATAGTACTGATGAAGTTGCAGCATATAAATTGCCCCAAAGTGCCAGGGCAAATTGCCTGAGTCAAATTGCCCCTTTAGTCTAAAATCATATTATTTTATAAACAAAAGCAGCTAACTTACTCTGGTAGGTGGATAAACATTAATGACACTCAATTTGTTATTATATATCCAAGGGACAGTGGAGGAAAATACAGTTAATCTTGTCTTTATTGTTGTAAGTTACAGCTAAAAAAAATGTGAAAATAACAGAATGAGAAATTGATCACAGTTCACTGACCTTCAGCAAGCTGTCCCTAAATTTAATTTACAATATAAATTACCAATTTCAGATTATAGCACCATATGAGAGTGTCAGATATACCCCTTTTTACACTGTCTGACCACCTGAGTCTCATTACTCCTTATTGAGTCTAATTGCCTCAGGTGAGTCGAATAGCCCCATCTTACGGTAAGTAATGGTGGCAGTAGAATTACAGTAGAAGTTTGCATGATCTTAGTGGAAGGTTTTAATTTCCAGTGTCTTCAACACAAAATATGGTCACTAATTTCACTCTTGTAGCAGTACTGGTATATAATTACCAATCAAGGTCTGTTCACTCTGCACTAAGGTTTTTGTTTCCCCTCACCTCTAAAACTCACTCATACACACCTTAATTGAAGCTTCCTCACCATGGATGCAGTGCACTCCAGTCTGCAAGAATAACTAGGCAATAAAAATGCATCTAACTATTTTTTTTTTTTAATATATTTAATTATTATAAATGAAGTCCATTGCACTAGCTCTTTTCCTGCAGTTATGCCAGATGCTTAGATAGATGTGCTTAGAATTCAGAAAGCAGCCATAGGACATTACCAGATCTGAACTGTATTTCTGTTGAAAGTAAGGCTATAAATTTTAGATGCTTAAGTACTGTATACAGTGATCGTATTTTACTTTTACACTATTTATATTTTAACTTTCTCTTACTTTATGCGGTGTATACTAACTAATGCATGTTGCTATACTGTATTTATTTGCTTACCGTAAAGTAGATGTAATACACTACTTGCTTTTACTTTGGGAGCTACTTGAGAATAACATTTATGGGAACTAGCTATATAACCAGTCTTTACTGTGATATAAAGGTAAGCCTATATAATATCTACTGCATATATATATATATATATATATATATATATCATCATCATCATGATCATCACCAACCGTTGAATGTCCACTGCAGGACCGGCCTATCCCAACAGAAGTATATATCTATATGTGTGTACTGTATGTATCTATCTATCAATCAATCAATCAGTCAACCTATCTATCTATCTATATAATATGTACATAGAGAGAAAGTAAGAGAGATATCAGAAGTCCCATTGAGTGATGAGCAGGGTGGCTTTAGGAGTGGCAAGGGATGTGTGGATCAAATATTTGCAGTGAGGCAGATAGTGGAGAAGGCTTTTAAGAAGGACTATAAGGTGTTTATGGCATTTATGGGTCTGGAGAAAGCATACGACAAAGTAGACAGAGAAGGATTGTGGATGGTTTTGCACATGTACAGTGTAGATGGTAAGCTGCTAGGTGCCATCAAGAGTTTTTATGATGGTAGTGAGGTATGTGTAAGGGTAAATGGGCATGTAAATGAATGGTTCACGATCATTGTGGGCGTGCAACAAGGTTGTGTGATGTCCCCATAGTTGTTCGATATATATGTGGATGAGGTGATGAGAGAAGTAACAATACGAGTGATGGAGAGAGGGATGGCATTGGTAATGAATGATGATGAACGGAATATGGTATCTCACATTTGTTGTACGCTGATGATGCAGTGCAACTTGCAAATACCGGGCAAGAGCTTGGTAGACTAATGCAGAGTTTTGCTGATGTCTATGAGCATCATGCCTTGAGAGTAAACATAGAAAAGAGTAAAGTGATGGTAATCGAGTGAGAAGGTGACTCTTAGTGTGATATTTAAGTGAATGGAGAGAGACTGAATTGGTGAGAGAGTTCAAATACCTGGGTACAGTGACAGAAAAGAGAGGAAAATGTGCAAAAGAAGTGGAAAGTAGAGTGACAAGGAAGGAAGGTAGCTGGTGCTATGGAGGCCTTGATAATAAACAGAGGCTTGAGTGTTGCTGCTGCACGAGGCTTACGCGAAGGAGTGTTAGTGCCAGTTTTAACATATGGATATGAGACTATGGTGTGGCATGAAAGTGAAAAGTCAAAAGTGTGAGAGCAATGGAGATGGGACTGCTGAGGAATGTGTGTGGAGTAGAGAGAATGGATAGGATATGAAGTAATGTGACTCGTGAAGGATGGAGAGTGAGGGAGTCTGTGGACACCAGAATTGTAGAGAGTGTACTGAGATGGTATGGTCATGTGGAGAGAATGGATAACAATAGAGTGGTGAAAAAGGTATATCTGAGCAAATTTGAAGGAGGGAGGAGGTGAGGTAGGCCAAGGAGAAGATGGAGGGATGGTGGATGAATGTGTAAGGAAGAGAGGTATGGAAGTTGGTGAGGCTGGGGACTGACAAGAGATCAAGATGGCTTGGTAAATGTTGTGAGAAGAAGTGCATGATCAGTCATTTGGCACCCCTTTTAAACGTGACAGCGTTGGGATTGGCTCTATCGGATACATTTATGTGAAGCTACAGAACCTGGTGAAAGTTTTTGGCATATCAGATAAAGCCAGGATTCCAGGGGCTTGAATGATGAATGAATGGAAGCATGGCCCATTGGAGTGGGCAAACTTGGACTGTCTGGATGTTGCTACTCCTCACCCTGCCCTAGGATGGGAAAGGAGGTCCAGATGATGGTGATGATGACATATATATATATATATATATATATATATATATATATATATATATATATACTGTATATATATTTTTATTTATATATAGTTGACTGATATATATATATATATATATATATATATATATATATATATATATATATATATATATATAGATATATATATCTATATCTATCTATCTGTCTATTGCCAGACACCATAATCCCTTAAGGGGTGGCCATTTGACTTTGAGTTATTTGTTTTACAGGGAGAGGCACTAACCTTCCACCAACCCACTTGACACGTAGGGAGCACGTATGGTTTGGTTATATGGTTACCACCCAGTGTTGTAAATGGTTTCTTGGCTTACAGGAAACTACACCTTTAATATTCCCACTGTTCACCACAACCCTTCGATCATCATTCTTCACACACTGCTCACCTATAATATCCCAATTATCCCTCTTCATCTGATTTGCCACCTTAAATATCATATTTTTCCCTTCCTCATGATTTAGGTTATCAAGTCTTTGTGACTCAGACTTCACCCTGCATATCTCTCTTCTAGCCCTATGCTTGGCAGCCAAGTATTCCTCCTTGTTACCACCCTTCTTCCATTCCCGGAAAAGCCTTCTTTTCTCCTTAACTGCAGCTTCTACACCCTCATCACACCACCAAGTTACTTTATGTCTTGGTGGGCCTCTTGTCCAACCGCATACTTCATCAGTAACTCTGAAGAGGTTGTTCTTGAGGGCTCTGTACTGTTCATTAACGCCTCTGTCTACAGCTCCCTGTTCAGCCACCACTCTCCTCATCTCGCTGTAGAAGGCATCCCTTACTGCTTGGTTTTTCAGCTTCCATATTTTCCTTCTAGGTACATAAGTCCTCTTTTTCATCACTCATTCTTTAAGTACCATATCACAAATCAATAGTTTGTGCTGCTGCACACACTCCTCACCTCCTATAACTTTAACATCCCTCACTAACCTCCTATCAGCCCTCCTGACCAGAAAATAATCTACCTGACTGCTTATGTTTACATCTACTGTATTACGTTTACATCTACAGTATTGCTAACATTTCTGAGAGATTACTTCTTTAGCAGAAAAAAATGGAAGTTCATGCATGGAAAGAAGTACTGTATGCACATTTCTGTATTACCTAATATTCATTCTGCCAACATGGAGATTAAAATTAATATTATGTAAAACATGTGCAATTTGAGAAGAGTTCAAGAGAAAAACATTAATAAAGTACTTGTGGCTTCAGAAATCATGGAATAAAAATAAAGACAGCCATACACTGTGGCTGACAATAAGGACAGGAAATAACATACGGATAAGTCAGTAAAACATTCAGTTTGACAGTAAGAATATATAATAAAGGTTGTATACTGTAGATGGGTACAGTGTGTGTGTGTGTGTGTGTGTGTGTGTGAGTCCATCTCGCCTGAAATCCTGCTGGTGTGGGTGTTGGGTCTGAGGTGGTGCGATATCCAGCCACACTGTTGGCTTTCATGTGACAGTTGCCATCCTCCCAGACACATGCTGTATAACGCCCACACTCACCCTCTGAGTTCACAGACTGTCCCTCTAGGTGTAAGGAACCAGGGGATCACAATTTATTAACCCCCTTCACTGAACAAGTATTAATATGTTAGTTTATCTTGGTACTGGAGTGACACCTTCACTAGTGACATCAATAGTACTGCACAGTAAGGACTCCTACTGGTCATAATGATCACACAGAGCATGAGTGCCGCCAGAGTGTGGGGAGAGGGTAGGCTCAACTGGGGTGGGAATGATTAGTCGGCTGTGACGACACCCCACGCAGACATATGACAGCTATACGTCGTAGGCTGATGCAACCTGTGCTGTGACGATCACTGGCCACGTTGTGTCTGTTCCCACCATGTCATGACCCAAGTTTGCCGTGTTATGACCATATGAACGATAATTTGGGGCCTCTTGCCGCAACATGTCAATCCTCACCACATAGTAAGGTGTTAGAATAAATGGGCAGCTTCCTCTGCCTCCATAATGTCTATCATTTTCATGTTGTGACTAAATTTGGAAATAAAATTTTGCCTCTTGTGTTATGTGAGTTTCATGCTAGAGGATTGGGTATTATGTAGGCACTGACTGTACTGTAATGCATGAATTTCATCCCTAACACCTGCCACATTTTGTTTTTCATGTAATACGGTATAAAAGAAAAACTTGAGGAAGTAATGTATTTAATTTCTTTCAGCCTGCAGAGTACCAACTGGTCAATTAAACACCTCTATGAGTGAGGCCTCGTAGCCACCCTGCTGCTGCGGGTCTAAAAGGTGGGTTTCCTTTTGGATTACCACACCCTGATCAATTGCAGTGGGTATGACAGTGAATTTAAGTTAATATAGCCATAATGTTTGACAAATATATGCAGAATGGCAGTTCACAATATACCATCTGGTCAATTAAACAAAACTCTTCAATAAACCTAGTCCCCCCATGCCTCATATTCAGTGATGCATTACACATCCATCTAATCATTGCCCTCTTCCTTTACTGCTCGGGGAGCACGGTAGCTCTGTGGTAGGGTGTTGGGCTCGTAATCGTGAGGCTGCGAGTTCGTGCCCCGCCTAGTGGCTGCTGTGCTGGGAGGGGTAGCGCTCTCCTGTAACCCTAGCAGGGCTACAGTATATGATCTGATGAGGTCTAGCTTGGGGAGTAATCCCCTTTTTTCCTTTACTGCTCAGGTCTTGCTCCCATATAGCATTATACTTCTAATTAATGCTGCATGCAGAGATCCTTTAGTGTGGAGGGAGAACCCTCTCAAATGAAGGAGAGGTAACAACTCCCTGAACTTCCTCCAGCCACTCCTTGCCTTAGCTCTCCAGCCCCATGTTCAGCACATGACATGTCCCCCAAATGACAAAACTCTTCCACACACACAAAAATCCCCAGCAAGATCAATCGTTTCATACCTGACAATTTACATGCTCTCCCTTACACACCAAACACACAAAATCAGCATTATCTCGCAGTCGACCTCAAATACGACCACATCTGTGCATCCACTTATTACAAATACTGCACAAGATGAAGTTACTTCCCATACCCTTGTGGTGAGCCGAACCTGGCCACTCTCCCTCAGATTTGACGGTACCACCAGTAGCCCTAGACATCATCACTTTTGTTTCATCCGTATTTACTCTCAAACCCTTGTATCCCATTCGATCTCAACTTTTCATAAATCTTTCCCCTGATTATTTTTCCTTATGCTTGTGATCTTCAGAGGCAAAGCCTGAGGATTAGAGAGCTTGAGAAGTATGTCAAGGTGCTATTGAGTGATGGTATTATTGGAAGGTTATAATACTCTTTCAAGCAGAGTAAATCATTTTAAATTAATCATTGTGGTGGAGTAGAATGTGTTAAGTTTTATTGCTTTACTACTGGTCTGATCTTAGAAGGTAATGCCTTGAGGAATTAGAGGTAAAAAGACTTAACCAGTGTTTTGTGAGAGACTGTATTGTCGAAGGTTATGTCAGTCTCTCACATTGAATAAAGTAATCTTGAATTAAAAGATGTAATGGAGTTGGTAGGATTAAATTTGAATGATTTTTCTACGTATGTGAAGCTTCAGAGGTAAAGTCTGAGGATTAGAGGGTTAGAGGATTGAATAAGAAGCTGTTGAGAGACTGCATTGTTGATGGGTATACGAATCAAGCTGAATAAAATCTTCCTGAATCAAAAGATGTGGTGGAGCTGATAGGGTTAGGTTTGATTTGCTGTCTTTTGTTTACTGATCTGAGGGTGAATGTTAAAGCTTGAGAAGAGGGTTAGAGGATTGTATTAGTGTCCTGTGGGAGGCTATTGTGCAGGGTTGTACCAGTCTCTCAAGACAAATTTAAATATTTGGTAAAACAGAAAGAGTTAAAGTTTGTTACCTTTCCATATTGACATCATATCAGAAGCTAAAACCTGAGGATTACAGGACTATGCTGAGGTGGTATGAGGGACTGTATTGATGAAGGCTATATTAATCGTGCTGAATAAAATAATCTCAAATTGAAATATGTCATAGAGGTGAAAGGGTTTAAGTACTATATGGTATTTTTCCTTACAGATCTGTACTTGGATGTTAAAGCTTGAGGATAAGAGGGTTAGAGGACAGTACCAGTGTGCTGTGCGAGACTAGTGTTGGTTTCCAAAGTGCAACCCAGTAAATTGGAGAGGTCCATCCCTTCACTGGAATACAAAGACATGCACATTATTCATCTTCTCTTCAAGCATCAGATCAGGAAGGTATTGTGGTCTTTATAAATTCTATCTATCTATCTATTTATTGCCAGACGCCATAATCCCGTACGGGGTGGCCATTTGACTCTGAGTTATTTGTTTTACAGGGAGGAGCACTAACCCTCCACCAACCCACTTGACACGTAGGGAGCACGTATGGTTTGGTTATATGGTTACCACCCAGCGTTGTAAATGGTTTCTTGGCTTACAGGAAACCATTTGGCTTGTCACTCAATGTAAAACCACCTGTAACGGAAAGAAAAACTATAAGTAGTGACAGAAAAGATGGGAGCAATAGGAAGAGAGGAGGCCAGGCACAGAAAAAAATGATACAGGCTAAGGAAGAAGTAGGCAGCACTACATCAAGTGAGTGGATTGCCTTTCAAAATGTATTGACCTGTATTAAAGCCAGTCCTTTTACCATAGCTTGGCCCAGATTTTTGTCCTTTTGCAGCTTACTTCACATAACATACTGGCACAGTAAGACAATGTTACAGCTTTGCATCCTTTCCATAGCACTTCTTTGTGACTAGCATCATCTTTTAGTATTGATATCTTGTTACAGGTCAGTGCTTAAGATGGAATGATGGAAATTTTAGACTGAGTTAGAGTAAAAGGGTATAGTATAATTAACCCATGGATTGCGAGCCACAGCTCAGGCTGTGCTAACCTTCCAGTGGCCGTGCATCAATGCTAACCACTCCACCCCCATGCAGACTTGCACATGGCGCTATGCAAAGACGAAGAGAGAGAGAGTTTTTCTTTTTCACTGGATGATGGCCTGGATGTTTCTCTTCAAGTTTATAATAAACAAAAACTAACCATTTTTTTTTAAGTTTTCACTTCACTCCCCCTATGCAGACTTATGCATGGTGCTATGCAAAAATGGAAAGAGAGAGAGAGAGAGAGATTTTTTTTTTCACCAGATGATGCCCTGGATGTTCATCTCCAAGTTTATCTATCTATCTATTGCCAGACGCCACAATCCCGTAAGGGGTGGCCATTTGACTTTGAGTTATTTGTTTTACGGGGAGGGGCACTAACCCTCCACCAACCCACTTGTTGACACGTAGGGAGCACGTATGGGTTGGTTATATGGTTACCACCCAGCGTTGTAAATGGTTTCTTGGCTTACAGGAAACCATTTGGCTTGTCACTCAATGTAAAGCCACCTGTAAAGGAAAGAAAAGCAATAAGAAGTGACAGGAAAGATGGGAGAAATAGGAAGAGAGGAGGGCAGGCACAGAAAAAGAATAAGGCTAAGGAAGACATAGGCAGCACTACATCAAGTGAGTGGATGATTGTTGCCAGCACCAACCACCAATAATAACCAATAAATAATAACCAGTAATAAATAATAAACAATAAACAATAAATCAACGGAAATACATAACATACGAACATCCTAAATATTTCGGGGGCTGAATGTTTACAAAATTTCGGCAAGGACACGAAAAAACCCGACATCCTTTAAATATCTGCAAACAACAATATTCTCCCACCAAACTACACTTATTTATCTCCACTGCCATGTATAACAACAGTAAGCAGAATTAAGTGGGGAAATTAGCTGTAAGTAAGGAAAATATGGAGGCAGAGCAGGATACTTAACTTACTACGCCAGCCATCTTCGACATCAAATCTTACAAGGATGCCAAATATCATCTCAATACAGCCACTTTCCCTCACATGCGTACACCCAAATAATCTCTAGTTGCTTCTCTAACACCAATGAGTAGAATTATGTCGGTAAATTAGATGGAAGCGCCGAAAAACGAATCGGGGCAGAATACCTAAGCTACCCTTCTTCGACATCTGTTCTTCCATTTACACCACCATTCATTCAGTCACCTCAAAACATGAATATTTCTTTCACATACTTACTCCCTAGTACGCTCCATTAACTTATTTAATATTAACGAGCAGAATTATGCACGTAAATCAGATGCTAGAGGTAAAATCATGGAAGTGGACCAGGATACTCACGAAGCCAGCCTTCTTCAACGTCTGCTTGGAATTTGTTGCCCTTTCTGATCACGAAACACGAATACTCACTAGAAATGCTCACCTCTATGTTATCTCCATTGCCATATCTAATTTTCACAAGCACAATAATACAAGTAAATTAACTGTAACTGCTTGAAAATGTGGAATCAAGGCAGGATACTCACCTCATCACTCCTAAATGTTCTCTTGAAACATCCAAGTTTATAATAAACAATACTGTATATATATATATATATTTTTTTTCACGCCATGGGTGGGATAAAGAAAGGTAAATGCGTAATCAATGGGTTAAGCATGGTTTATTTGTAGTTATGGTATGTGGTGGTTTAGAGGTTAGAATGCCCCATATGGAGTGACAGAATTGCATAAGTTCTATCCCCAAGTGGTGACTGGAGGCTTTTTAGTCATGTAATGCCACCAAGGGAAGCTAGCTGGTTATCTACCCTTAAATGTACTGGACTGCAGTAGCCTAGCCCTGGGCCTGTTTTGTGAAGCTAAGTGGCAAAGTAGGACATTTGCTACAGCCCCACACTCTCTCTCACAGCACTTCTTCATGACTAGTGTAATTTTGTAGTTTCCTCTTATTGTTAAAACAGCATTGAGAGTGGGGAGAGGGCAATTTTGGGTCAGGTTAAAGTGAGCTTAGTGCAGTGCTGGAGAAATCATCAGTAGGCTGTGGGATGGGTGGGGGAGAGGGCACCAAATGTACATAGTTTAGGTGAGGTAAGCAAGACTATGAATCTGTATGCCTGTCAGTCTGTCTCTCTGTTTATTTATCAGTCTAGCTGTTTATCTATTTGTCTGTCTCGAGATATCTTAATACTGTAAATGATCACCACAAATGGATCACCTCTGTGTTACCATATCCTCTGCCATTTGGTTGCCCTTCATCCAGTTTACACCTTTTCTGAAATCTCTCTCCATTCCCTCCTTCCATCTCATCATCAGTCTCCTCCTTCCCCTCCCACACATGCACATTTCCAGCCAGTCTCTTACTTTCTGCTCCTCCACATGGCCAGACCATCTCAAAATGCTTTCATGCACATCATCATTAGCACCACAACTTCCTTTCACTTTATCATTTGTTGTTGCTTATGAATTTGCTTGTAATTTTAGCAAACCTTATTACAAGGATGTCAATACCTCATAGTTATTATTATTGTTGCTGTGGCATGTTAGGAGTACCTGTTATTCCAAAACCTTAAGCAGATGAATCCCAAATGGTGATGATGGTATTAATGATATTTTTTTTCACAGGTTGAGTGTGGAGCAGGTGGTGTACCAGAGCCATGTGCGAGTGGATCCCAGATGACGATGTAGGGACTTGTAGCTTTAGCCAGGCAGCTGAGTTGGTAGGATGTGCTGTGGGTAACCCAGGGATTCAGGTTCAGACAGGCCCAAAATGGGCACAAAACAGGAGGGTTTGGCTCTTCTGTCAGTGTTCAGGTTTGGAATTTTCATCATTTTGTTCCCTCTCCAAATAATTGCAGCCAAACCTAGATCTAGGTATAGCATGGTTAAGGATAGCATAAAATTTCTGAGTGCTATAGTCCTTTCACCGCAAGAAGTCCGTTCAGGGTGGGGCCCACCTGGTGAATCACCTCTAGCGATGCTGCCAAATCAACCGTAGTACGTGCCTCTCTCTCTCTCTTATTTCCCATCTATGTGCTATTTGAAATTGTTTTTTATATTCTGTATATAGTAAAGGAAGCTATATAGTACATTGAGTATCACTTTTTAGAATTATAACAACGATTTGAATGAATTATATGACACGTGGCAGCGCTTATTTCCCATGTTGCCACGCCGAGGTTGGCAAGGGACCCAGGGTCACTCCCTGTCTAGCACAACAAGACATAGCAGCTGAACATTTCGTAGAGTCATTCTTCGTCAATATAACAGAAAGTTCTGATGACGAAGAAGATTATGATTAAAGATCAGAGAGAGGATTAGGCCTATAGGGGAAACCTCTTAAAAATAAAACGCGCCTAGACTTTTACCTCATAGGTGGTGTGGAAAAAAGTTGAAAATAAATAATAAATATATACAATATATATATATATATATAGAGAGAGAGAGAGAGAGAGAAACAGGTGAGATGGGGGTAGGTAGGGAGACAGAGTGATAATCCGATAATTGGTGGTCAAATTGGCAACGTCGCACTCGGGGGAATTCCAACTTCTGCCACACCCTGAACGGACTTCTTGCTGCGAAAGGAGTATAGTGATATCCATGCTGCTAGATCTTTGGCAACTTCCCTATGCAGTCCCCTATCCCTGAGGTCACACTCTTTTGACCTCATCCCAGCTCTTCTTTGGTCTGCCGCTCGCAACCCTACCCCCAACGTTTACACATCCCTTTCTGCGCCCAGTTGTCAGCTCCTATCCTTTCCACATGTCCAGACAATCTCAGTCAGCACCTCCTCATCACAACAACACACTCCAGTCCCATCCTTGCTCTCAACTCTTCAGTCATAAACCTAGCCCCCCCAAGGCCTCGCGTTCAAGGACGCACTGCACATCCACCCACTCATTGTCATTTCTGTATGTTTAAGCCTGCAAATATCCTCTTCCTTTGCTGCCCAAGTGTCACTACCATACAGTATTGCACTCCTGGCACATGACACATACAGAGGTCCTTAGCACAGAGGGAAAGCTCTCTCAGTGTCAGGAGAGGCAACAGCTCACTGAATTTCTTCCAACAACTCCTCACTCTAGCCACAGAGCTAGCTTCAGCCCCACCTCCAGCACATAACATGTCTTCCAAATAACAAAACTCTTCCACATACTCGAGAGACTCACCAACAAGGTCAGTCCCTCCATGCCTGACAAGCTTCACCTGCTCTCCCCAACACACGGCACACATGAAATCAGCATTATCCCGCAGTCTACCTCTAGTACCACTACGTATCTTATGCACTCACTTATCACAGACTGCACAAGATGGAATTACTTTCCACGCCCTTGTGGCAGATCTCACATGGCCACTCTCCCTCTTCTTTGACAGTACTGCCACCAGCCCTATACACCATCACTTTAGTAATATCTGCATTTACTTTGAGCCCTTGTGTTTCATACCATCTCTGCACTTCCCAAATCTTTCCTCCGCCTTCCTTTCATTCTCTGTAATCAACACCAGATCATTAGCATAAATAATCTCCCACGGGAGTCCATTTCTGAAGTCACATAAGAGGGTTTCAAGTACCATGATAAACAACAAGGGGCTCAAAATTGACCTCTGGTGCACACCAGCATTCTTGGAAAACTTGTCACTCAAATTTCTATTCACACTTACCTGGGTGTGAGCACCCACACAAATGGCCATAACCACCCTAACCAGCCACTCCTTGATCCCAAGCATTCTCATTGCCCACTTCACCACCTCTCTAGGGACTCTGTCAAAGGTCTTCTCCAAATCAACAAAAACAAAGTACAGTTCCCTTTTGTTCCTATATATTTTTTCCTGAAACTGTCAAACAATGAATATGGCATCTGTGGTCCCTTTGCCTGACATAAACCCAAACTGTATCTCATCAATATTCACATTTTCTTTAAACATACCTGTAGTGCCCGGAAGTGATAATTAGTTGTATCTAGTTTATTTTATATGACCAAAAGTTCGATTAAGTGAGAGAGAGTGGCCGAGGCATGGCTGTTACCATGCGGACGTGTCCAGAACATAGATTAATCACCTAGTTGCTAAGTCACTTTTTTTTTCCTACTGTAATTCACTAGTATTAAGTCTCTTTATAATATTTTGAGCTGGATAGTGAGGTATTTCCCATATTTTTGTGTACTGCACTTTATGTTATTACAGTATTTAGTAACTGGAATACGAAATGCTATAGAGTTCTGTCTGGGCCTCAGATAAATGTGTGATTTTTGTAGGCCAAGTATTAGGTGCCCAGAGACTGTGAATTATTTATTATTGAGTTGAAATGACTTTGCAATTCAGTACTTCTTAGGGCTATGTTGTGAGTAAATGTTCACATAGTTGCTTTGTGAGGCACAATGATGTTGATGCAGTGATGATTTTCATGGTTAGAGTTACAGTTATTCATGCTTACTGTATTTGTTACAGTACTTTTTCTTCCATGTTATCCCTACAATAAGTATTATTTTGAGCAGACCTATGTGTCTGTAGTGCCATGTGTTATTCTGTTATTACTTGAGATGCTGAGTGTTGTAACTCATGTTTCTTTATTATGAGACCTTCCTGATCATGTGAAGGGATTACTTGCATTGGGAGGAATAGTTATTCATTATTCATATTAACTTCTAGCGGGTCCCAGTGTGGAGGTCGAAGTACCTGAGGGAGTCAAAGTTCAAGTGTGGAGGTCTAAGCACCAGTGAGTGAGTCAAGGTCCCAAGTGTGGAGGTCAAGGTCCCAAGTGGCAGAGGACTGGACCAGTGAAATTTGTGCTCAGAGGGACAATTATGAATAAACACATTGGACTGGGACAGAGGAGCTAAGTTTTGTGCATTTGATATTAGGACCATATAGGTATATATTTTTCAAACAATGTGCCAAGTGATTCATGTTTAATCTGTAAAGCAAGTAGCTGGGGAAGATTTCTACTTTTTGGTCTTGTTAATACACATTCCCTCCCACTCGAACCTTATTGTTTGTATAACCCTTGAGAACTGGTGGTGTAGAGCTTACCTAGTAGTTTATTAATGTACAACTTAGAAGCATTCTGGGAAACTGCGAAGGTTGGGCTTGGGTTGGCCTAGTACCACTCTTAACTTGGCCACTTGAAATGTAATAAACGCAACCGAAGAGGCCGTTAATGGGAGAGAGTCTCCATCAATCTGAGTTCCTGACTGTTTCATCACACATTGGTCATCAATAGTGACTTGTTTTCTACCCCTTTTGACCATGTAAAAGTCTGGATCGCAGAGGTGACAGTACATACCTTCTAGAACTCTCTCCATTACCTTCATTTTCTGGTCTAAAACTTTATGCCTCTATAATTAAGTGTGACCTTAGGGTTAAGGGACTGAACAGGGAGGCTGCAATGGATCGTGCAGCGTGGAGAGCCGCCATTAGGTGTCCAAGGCCGACACATGCAAGCATGTTGGAGCCTTTAAAAACGAAACAAAACGAATTTCTTCTTTCCAGGGCATCACCCTTCCCCTTGTAGACATTTACAATTACTGTACACTCTTCAGCTAATCATCTGGGACAAACACTCAGTTATAATCGTATTTATCAGGTCAGTTACTAACCTTGCTTCTGTATCTCCTGAGGCTTTCAGTGTTTCAACAGTCAACCCAGACACACCTGGTGCCTTCCCCACCTGCATTATTATTATTATTATTATTATTATTATTATTATAATTACTGTATTACTATTAAATACAGTAATTATTATCGGGAGCAGGCTGTAGTATGGTACCAGCCTGTGAGGGCAGTACTGTACTCTCAAGGAAGGTGGAAAAGCTGGTGATAGGGAGAGCTGGAGCTCCCCCTTGACATTTTTCAGTGTCACTAACATAGAGGGTAGGGCAGCATACTCTGCCAAACATTTTTATAACTACCTGTATTACCTGGTACTGTAGTTAAGCCACATGATTATATCAGTCCCACCACACGAAGGAGTCCCTCTTAGCATCATGTGTACAGTACGAAAGACTCCTTAGGCAGACTTGTGTTAAAGCGAACAAGTAATGATCAGAATACACTTGCAGAGTTACTAAACAGTGGACACCAAACATAGCCCAAAGTCCTTTCATCCATCCATCTATCATCCAATCCTACATTGCCCAATAAGGAGCATAGGAGCCCTGGGCTAGGCAGTTGGTCCCGACATTTAAGATGAGAGTGACCAGCCTCACTCATCCCTGAGTGGCATTACATGAGCAATCAACCCCAACCACCCCTAGGATATAAACCTTCACTGGCTCAATCCGACTGGAGCACAATAATTACCCACTAAACCACCAGGCGCCTGGTCCTTTCATATCATATATTAAGGCTACAACATGCTTGCATGCATTGTCCTTGGCCAATTAATGGTGGCTCTCCACACTTCTCAATGTCTGGAAGCCTCCCTATTCAGTCTCTTATCCCTGGATGGATCACATTACTGGTATAAAATATCATGTCTGCAGTGTACTATGATGTTAGAATATGTTATGATGAATATTTGTATGTGTAAATAAGCAGTTAGGCTGTTTGCACCATGTTCTTCAACTAACTAATTCAGTGCACTGGGGGACACTAGTGCATACGAGATTTCTTGGCACCTCTTCCTTACTCATTTACTTTACATATTGCTAGCAGCCATGGCTCAGTGCGTTAGAACGCTCCGCACTGACCGAAGGGTCGGAGGATCGAATCCACCCAAGGGTCATTGGTAGACATCAGGAAGGGCATCCGGTCATAAAATGCTACACGCTCCAGTCCAAAAGTCCTCTACCCAGGGGCAACGCCTTAGCCCTTCAGGGATACCTGGCGTAAAACCAAATTATTATATTATTATTTTTTATTATAGCACAGTCTCTCTATCTGTCTATTGCCAGACACCATAATCCCTTAAGGGGTGGCCATTTGACTTTGAGTTATTTGTTTTAAGGGGAGGGGCACTAACCCTCCACCAACCCACTTGTTCACACGTAGGGAGCACGTATGGTTTGGTTATATGGTTACCACCCAGCGTTGTAAATGGTTTCTTGGCTTACAGGAAACCATTTGGCTTGTCACTCAATGTAAAGCCACCTGTAAAGGAAAGAAAAGCAATAAGAAGTGACAGGAAAGATGGGAGAAATAGGAAGAGAGGAGGGGAGGCACAGAAAAAGAATGATAAAGGCTAAGGAAGAAGTAGGCAGCACTACATCAAGTGAGTGGATGATGGTACAGTACATATAAACATTCTTATGTATATTTTATATATATATTTTTTTTTCCACATAAAATTTATCAACTAATTTAAGAGGGTGTTAAGGTGTATAGAATAAATTGCTAAAGAAGAGGTGTTAGGAAATCTCCACAACCTTTATACTGTACTTGAAAGGTATATTCATTTGTAAAATTTACTATTTTATTATTTCTTACTGCTTCCAAACTATTTAATTCATCTTAGAAGAATAGCCTGATGGTGAAGGGGTTAGGTTGAGTTATAGGTTTTTGCATTGTATGGTGAAGTTAGGAGTTTGGATGCTGGAATGATTGTCCCATTGTACTGGGCATGATGTTGATAGTTAATAAGTGTTGTTCAGTTAGGTCTTAGTTATAGGTTTTTGTACTGTAAGGTGAAGCTAAGATTTTGAATGCTTGAATAATAGTTCCGTTCCACTAGACATCCACTTGGTAGTTCGTTAGGTGGTAGATGGTTGGGAACATTATCCCTGGTAGGTGCTACCATGTGAGTGGTGTGGGAACAGAATCCTGGTACCTGGCCTTGCACAACAATCCCAGATGGAGAGCCACAGTTACACAGTTGTCAGAGTACTTGATAAGACTGCTATACATGTATATCTCTTGTACAAAACTAAAATCTGTTCATTAGGGATAGGCTGGATTTGTTAATTGAACACGACACTCAGGCAGGAAACTCAACCAAATGTACGCAGTTGTCGTAGTTTAGGCAGAGACAACAGTTAGGCATCAACTGAGCTGAAAAGGTTGAGAGATCTTTGTTAGGCTAAACACACTATAGGAACTCAACCAAATTTATGCAGTTGTCATAGTTTGGGGAGAGACAACATTCAAGCATCAACTGAGCTGAAAAGGTTTAGGGATCTTTGTTAGGTTAAACACATTACAGTACATGTATACTGTAGATGCCATCAACAGGTTATTAAAGGCTTGCATGTGGAGGCATAGCCAAGTCCCTCAAAATGATAAAAGCAAATGTAATACTGTTGATAGTTCTAGTTTTGTACTTTTATTATTATTTTTATTATTAATGCAGCCCACCTTATCTATTAGGTGGAAATTATAGTGAGGATGAATATGGTGATGATGATGATGATGACAACAGCTCACATACTTGTGTGATAGTTTCAATTTCCTTGGTTCTGGATCCTACCTTGCTTCTGTGTGGGAATTAGGGTTGGGATGATGATCATGAATATATATTTTGTGCTGGTCTTTTGCCAAATCTTTTTTAATGCCTTAGGGAAAATGGCCTAAGGTTCACATTAATCATCAGGAGTTAACTAGAAAGCAGTACTAGGTTCAGCCATTGAAATATAAGAATTATTAACCCTATGTACATTTTCTACACAGATGTCAGATATTTATTGGGAACCATATATGCTGTGAGGGGTTGGGGGTCAGGAAGAGTGAGCCTGGATGTGGTTTTATTAAAATTTGACACCACATGACATATGTACTAATGTTTAAGTAATATCCAAGCAATGTTCATGCAGTCAGAGCCATATTATTAAAACTGAAAGTACAGAAGCATCAGAAAACCCAAAATTTGTATGAGTGATGGGGTATCTGCTGGAGAAAGGGCAGCCTGATGGCAGAGGACAGGGTGACATGAAGGCAGTTCATTTGTGGCCACCCCTTCTGGGATTAAGGTATCTGGCCATAAATAGACATGTACAGTATAGAACACCTGTACTTGTTAGATTAATCAACTTGCAGCCCACATTACAGAGTGTAGTCAGCAGTAGTACAGAAGGATCGGATATGTTATGTCACCATGACATGGCTTGGAAATTATCATTTGATGATCCTTATCCATAACATTGCACTCTTAGTTGTAATAATATGGCCATAAATCCTCTTTATAAGTCTGGGATGCATGCAGGCAAATTTCTGCTTTAAGTGAAGTACCTTAGAGATGTGTTAGATTCATGAGGAGGGCTAAAAATGATCCTTATCCATAATATTGCACTCTTAGTTTTAATAATATGGCCATAAATCCTCTTTATAAGTCTGGGATGCATGCAGGCAAATTTCTGCTTTAAGTGAAGTACCTTAGAGATGTGTTAGATTCATGAGGAGGGCTAAAAAGCCAAAGGCAAATCTAAAACAACAGAACAAAGCAACTTTATGAAGAATGACAAGCAATTTTAACAGGAAAAAAGGTGTTATTTATCAGCAGTGTATTTTGAAAGTTTTCAAGGAAACAAAATTGGTTCATCTGTCTGTTTCATGACAGTAAAAAAAAATAATCTTATGCAGTCCTTTAGTACCCCTTGAGAAGCGTAGGAGTACGAGGCTAGTGTTTTCAGTCCAGACATTTAATGGCAGAGTGACCATTGGTTCATGTATATCTGATCTGATCTTGTTTCTCCTGATTTACAGTATGAGTTGAATGGAAAAGTTTGTAATATTTTCAAACATTGCTGCCTGATATGGGAAAAGTTCTGATAATTTAGCGTGATCCCTGACTTATGAGAGGACTGGCTAAATGTATGATACAGTATAAAAAAATTGTACAGTATATACTTTCAGATGGATTTATGATCAGTTTTCTGCCATAGCTGTGATTTCTTTTTTTCAAGTTGGATGAGGAGAAGAGAGAACTGAATTTAACCCATGTCTCTTAGTTATGAGATGAAATTGATCCTAAGGCTGTTGTGAATCCCTCTTAAGATTTATAGCCCTTAACCCCATGTACCCCATAAGAATTAAAGTAAGGTGGAATTGATTAAACTGAGGTAATATTGAGCTGGTTAAATTAAATGTTATATGTAGTAAGTTAAGTCTAGTAGGTTAAACTAAGTACAGTAAGTTGAGTGTTGTAGGTTAAAGCAAATAAGTTAGAATGAGTATATTAATTCTATTATGTTAAATCAAGTAGAGTTCATTAAGCCACTGTGATTCAGAAGATCAGATCTGCCAGGCATTGGCTTTGAGACTTGACCCATCAGAGTGAGGGTCCCATCATACTGAAGGAGTTAAATAAATCTTGTACCCCGTTCCCTGTGGCCACAAGAGAATTTTCTCATAAGCCCTTCAGAATTACTGTATTATGTAGCTATATCAATTTTCAGAAGTTTTGACATTTTTGAGGCAATCATTCTACCTCCTGACTGTATTTCACTTACTGTTCAATTTTAAGGTCTTTTAGTAATGTCTTTTATGTAACATTTCTTCATGCTGCTGTTTCCTTTAAAAGCCATTTCTTCTTGATTCCATTTCATTATATAATTCAGTGTCATGGCCTGTATTACTTGGCAATTGGAGTTTGTTATGTAGTTCATTTTTGGGGCCATGGCGTAATTTAATAATGGTAGATTAAATATAATATTGGCCATCATTTTCCTGAAAATCTTGCACCTCAAAATTTGCCAATGAACCCCTGCATAAAACTTCCAGCATTTAATCAGATAATCATAGTACTGTATGAGTTACTAATATTCATGAAATTCACCCTGTTTTACCTCAAAGCGTATGTGTGGTTGATATGACCCTTCTGGCTCAATAGTCGATATGGAGAGAAGAGTGTTTTATTGTTGGAGGCGATTTGTTTGTGGCCACCCCAAACGGGATTGAGGCGTCTGGCAATAGATAGATAGATAGAATATAGCCAGCTCTATTGCCTGGTGATATTGGTGCCACCATGTGAAGGCATCCCTCTACAGTATCAACCAGAACCTAATTCTCAATAAAAAGAAGGTTGAGGTATGATTCAGCAACAGGTAAGAAAAAATAAATAAATGAATATAAAAGCCAACAGTACATCATGGTTAGTGAAATGTCTCACACACATACATTCAGACGGTTGTAATTACATAACTTGTTTTAATATGAGGGACCTGGGTCACTCATACAATTCAAATACCAGTTTGTGGTTGCTTAGAATGAGTCATAGTTGTAAGGAAGGAGTAAGTCTCCTGGGTTACCATTCATACTGACAGCCAGTCTAACAACAATTGGCCATCAGCTCAATTACAAGAGATTAGGAATTTATGTTAGGATAGAATTAATGCTCTGTAGGCAATTTTGATCACCTTAGGAGTTCCCTTCACAGTCTCTCTTCATATGATATCTCCTTGGTTACTAGTCTTATCATCTGTGCAGTCTTGCCACACTTGCCATCAACTAATCTGAAAGGGTTGGAGATCTCTCAGGCTAGAAAAAATAACTTGTAGACAGTTTTAATAATCTTCAGAGACCCCATTAGCCATTGTTTCCTCTGGTAGAACTAGGCCAGTAAGCAAGTTTAATCTCCTTTGGAAGAGTCTCCAAGTAGTAAAGAAGTTGAACAAGGCTTTAGCCACTCCAGTTCATGTACTCTTTCCTAAGCTGAATGATATTACTTAGAATTAACAGGATTAAAATACAATACCAGATGCCAAGACCCATGGATTAAGTATTTTATTTCAGTTTTTGCCCCTTCGTTCTTTCCTCGTCTTTCTGCCTACGGGTGACTTTACACTCCCAATTCTGTCTTGCATTCCTTCATTCTTTCCTCTTCCTTCTGCCTGTGGGTGACTTTACACTGAGTGAAATAGATAGATGGTCTGGTGTTAGAAATAGATAGTAAAATGAGAATATAACTACATCTTTTGGATTACAGGGCACAAACTGCTCCAATGATTAGCCTTTATTCTTGCTAATTTAAGACTGTTATTCAGCTTGGGTAAGACTTTTCAAACTGGAAGGGTCACATTACAACCTTCAGGAACCTGTTCAGTAGGAAAGTAATTAAAGGTTGATAGAGCTTTTGGACTGAAGGTGTTAGGGACAGGCTTCATTAAGCCATTCTTGTTACCTTTAAACTATGTTAATCAGCATAGGAGAGACTTTTCAAACTTAGAGTCCCATATGACATTCTTTAACATGTGTAGGAGAGACACTGGATAAAGCCTGATTGGAGATATAGTATATTGAACTGGAAGGACTGCATACCTTACATCCTTCATTAACCATTGCTGCTACCTTTAAATAAGAATTATCATACTGAAGGTAATTACTAGCAGCCTTCATTAACATATTACTGTACTGTAATTAGGAGAGAGGTTTCATAAGTTGATTGGAAGTCAGGAGACAGCAGGAATATACCATTACTGTTGAGGGGGATGAATTTATGTGTAGGCTATGATATAGGAAGCATATCTCAGAATATGGATGTACAAGGTTAATCATATCTTGTATAGTACTTACACTTTCAGATTTGATAGCTTTTCCTTTTGTAATCTTTACTGAATGATGCAATCAGTTCATGATTACACATTATATAATCTCAGACTTCATCTGTGTCATTGTAGTTGGCTCACCTTGACAAATTTTAGTCCTTCTGCTGCTTAGTTCCTGTATCTAAGTGGCAGAATAAGACAGTATTATGGTTTTGCATCCTCCCCATAGATCTTCATTGTGATCTGCATGATAATCTAGTCTTTATCTCTAGAAACAGCTCAGCATTCAAGGTGGAGAGATGCCAGGTTTTTGTCAGTTTAGGGTGGACATGTAGTCTATATGGTTTGTCTTTATTGTTTTATGTATTCATTATTATTATTATTTTTTACTGTGGATCAAATTTAGCGATTCATCTCTTCCGTTTATAAATCGGTACAACAGATAGGCTTTCATTCTCAGAGTTCTTACCGAAGGTATAACCACTGAGTACTGTACTGTCTTCCTGTGCAGTGTATATTTTGTCATTTGTACTCTCATTATAAGTTTCATTAAAGAATTTGTATCATATGTTTAGTTTCTGTGTCACTCAGTGTGTTAAGTTTATGTAATATATGGTTAATCGTTTAAGTCCTGCCGTTGGATAGCAGTCTAAGTTGCAGTTTTTACTTTCTCCCTTTATATAAGTAGCAACTGCTCTATATTCTTTCCATAGCACTTGTTCATGATTAGCATTAAACTGCAGGCTTAGGTATTCCAAGTAGCTCAGGAAATTTCGAGATATCTCCTCCTAAAGCGACATTAATAGGTACATGACAATTTAGTTTAGTCTGTGCATGTTGTCCAATTTCCCATTTTTTGTAAACATGTAAAGAAATAAAATACAGTAGAAGTTTTAGCCGCTATCCTTGTGGGGCCGCAGTAGCAGGGTCAGCATGGTGCTGGCCTGGTAATCAGGAAGACCCGGGTTCAAGTCCCGGTGTGATAGAGGTTTCTTTAAAATGTGGCTGAGGGAAGTTTGCGTAGCAGGCTTTCCTTAAAACCACAAGGCCCCATACTTACACTTCAGCTCACACACACCAAGACACTTACACACACTACTACATACATACACACATCAAGACGCGCACACACACACACTACTACATACATACACACATCACACACACAAGACACGTACACAGCCACCTTCACACAGTAGACACACCACACACACACACACAAGACACGTACACAGCCACCTTCACACAGTAGACACACCACACACACACACACAGGGTGGGACAGACACACCACAGGCAGGCAGACAGAGATGGGTATATACAAAACACAGGGAGTGAGAGAGGAGGGGGTTTTATTAAAAAGTCCAATTTTGGTATACCTCCTGTGGCAAAATTGATATAGCCCCCCCTTTAATATTTTTTGGATATTTTCATTTAGTGCCCCCCCAGGCCCCAGACCCACTCGGCTGAACCAAATTGTCTGGCGTCAGCTGGAACATGATGCTAGAGTTATGCCGGTCATGCGGGGGTTAATGGTGAGTGTAGTATAACTGTCAGGCTCCTATGACACTCAGCCGAACAAAATCGTCTGCCAGCTGGAATGGAATACTAGAGTTGTCCCAAGCACCAGAGGATTAAGAATCTTAACCCCCTGAGTGATGCTCGGGACAAGCATCACTCAGGGGGTTAAATAATTAACCCTCTGGTGCTTGGGACAACTCTAGTACCCCATTTCAGCTGACTCAGACGATTTTATTCGACTGAGTGAGTCATAGGAGCCTGACAGTGTCAATACCGTCACCATTAACCCCCTCACGACCGACATAACTCTAGCATCATGTTCCAGCTGACGCCAGACAATTTGGTTCAGCCGAGACAGGATCCTAGGATCCTGAGAGACACTATAACAGCGGTTCCCAACCTGGGAGCCATGGCCCCCCATTGAGGGGGCCATGGGACATTGACTGGGGGGCCATGGGCCTTATTGGTAATATAAGATATTATAAGTTATTTGGTCTGGGTAAAACCTGACAGAAATCAAGTATGAAATATACCTTATTGTGCTAGTTTAGCCTTAAGTATATTGGGGTAATTACCGTTTTCTGCACAATATCAAATATTAAAAATATATAAATATACGATCTGAGTTATATAGGGGCCATGGAGCTTCTCATAATTTTCTCGTGGGGCCACAGGACCAAAAAGGTTGGGAACCACTGCACTATAACATCACAAACAAAATACAAAATGCCTTCCCTCCATCCTGAACGTACTATAATTCATTTACATTAAGTAAGCTCGTATTTTCGTATTTTTGCAGCTTATTTCATGTATCTTAGTTAAAAGAAAAAAATACTACGAGCCGGTGAATAAAACCAACACTTGTAGACGAAGAATAGGCTATAATTACCAAACAGTTTCGGTGGACACTGCCACCATCTTCTGTGGTCAATATTGTGAGAGGGAGTGACATCCTGATTATACACGGGTTCATTTTTTTGCCTGTGTGTGTGGATGGGTGGGGTAAAGGTGCGGTGGGGTGGGGTAGATTGTAAGCGGGGATTAACCCAAGGGGGATTTTGGGGGGACATTACCGGACAGGTCAGGTGTAATTCCTATCTGACCTTACCTGTGTCGTAGCAGGAAGAGACATGTCTCTTCCTGCTACGACACAGGTCAGATAGGAATTACACCTGACCTGTCCGGTAATGTCCCCCTAAAAATCCCCCTTGGGTTAATCCCCGCTTACAATCTACCCCACCCCACCTCACCGTTACCCCACCCTTCCTGCTACGACACAGGTAAGGTCAGATAGGAATTACACCTGACCTGTCCGGTAATGTCCCCCCAAAATCCCCCTTGGGTTAATCCCCGCTTACAATCTACCCCACCCCACCTCACCTTTACCCCACCCTTTCACACACACACAGGCATAAAAAGGAACCCTTGTATAATCAGTACGTCACTCCCTCTCACTATCTTGACCACTGAAGATGGTGGCAGTGTCCACCGAAACTGTTTGGTAATTATATTCTTCGTCTACAAGTGTGGGTTTTATTCACCGTCTTTGATTATCACGCAAGAGTGATTCATTCAGCCAATACTACGAGCTCTGTATCTTTTCATAGCCCTTCTTCGTGACTAGCATCGTATTCTAGTTATCTATAGTTACAACTGAGCATTCAAGTTGGAGGGATCACAACTTTAAGCAATTACAGTAAACAAACAAACAAAAAGCAAGTGTCGTCCTCTTGACCTCTCGTCTTCGCAAGAATGCAGCGGTGGCGCCATCTTGTGCGTGGAATGCGTGAAGTGCAGGCTCTTGAGTGGAAGGAGCACGGAGCCACGGGAGACTTAATAACATTCGCTAGTCAGCCAGTCTAGAAGCCTGGGACATTTGCCTGAAATAATAATAATAATAATAATAATAATAATAGAAATAACAACAAAACCAGTCATATACATAATTCAATATCTTAGTCACTCGATCTGTCCATTCCGTCCCTTCAGTACGAGGACGCATTTCTGTAAGCTATTTTTTCTAACATGGGAGGTTCGATACGTTTGATTAAGCCTATCCATAAGACTCCTAAAGCTGAGTAAATGCCTCTGAAAGTTGCAAAATATAAAATATAAAACGTCTATATGATATAAAAACCTTTGTTCACCTCCGGGATTCGATCTGTGGCGCCTAGACCAAGCTCTGACGTCATGTTTACACTTTGCTACCTTTAGACGATTTCCTGGAGCTTAAAGAAACCCTCTCGGGATGATGGGACAGACACAATAACCCCTTCAGACAGAGAATGACTTAGTTACTTTGTTCTAGGTAACCGGACGATTTTATTCAGCTTAGGAGATCCCCTCGTAGTGAAGGGGTTGATGGTGACACTATCTAACCCCTCCAGTACGAAATTTCTCTCCAGAGTTGAAGAAAATCGTCTGGAGGAAGAAAGATGAAAATCGAAAAAAGTGTTAATGTGGCGCGGTGTTGCTCCCGTAGTAGGGAAAAGCTACACGTACGATAGCAGGGGCTCTTTTCCCTGGTACGTACTCTGGCCGTAGCCGGGAGCTGATCTTTCCGACCAGAAGCAACTGAAGGGCGTACAAGGCCGCTCCTTCCCCGCCACATATAGAGACTGTCGGCGCGGTGTTGCTCCTGTAGGGGAGAACAGCAGGAGAGGGATGCACTGGGGCAACTCTCTGGGGTGTACTAAGGCCGGAGCCTTGGGTCGCCTTACCCTCGTACACTTTATTAGGCCGTAGTCTTGGGCCTCCTGCCCTAGAGGGTGTAACAATTGCCGTCAATACGGTGTTACCTGGGACTGAAGCTAGTTCAGTCCCACCCCTTTTCTGACGATGGTTGTCCCGCCCGCAAGGTAGTTGCCTTTCCCTGGTCACCTGGTGTTGGGGCAGTTGCGGGGAACAGGGGCTCAGGATTTTAGTGTCCTGGTGACCCTCTTGATCGGGGTCACTAACCCCAATGTTGTATCCTCCTGGGGTGGTGGTGCGTTGGCGGCCCGGTGGTGGGGTGGGGGATGGTGAGGTGGGAGGTCCGGCGGCGGGCACGGCGGGCATTTTACCACCCTCCGCTTTGTAAAAGTCACGACCCTGTGACTGGAGGTGGTAGGTGGTGGAGGTGGATGTCTGGTGGGCCGGGGTGAGGTGTTGGAGGAGGCTGACCCAGTGGGTGGTGAAGGTGTTGGGCTCCTGATGGGGGTTGAGAGTGAGCCGGAGGGAGGATGGGTGGTCAGTCCGGCGTAGGAGGCGGAGAAGGTGGGGGGTCCCTCGGATTCTGACAGGTGGGCGGTCGTGGTGGCGCTATAGCACCCTCTCAATTTTCGTCTCTGGTTGTGGTGGTACGGTGGTGGTGGTTGTTTCCGCGGCGGTGAAGGTGGGAGTTGGTGATGGGTGGTGTGGTGCAGTGTTGGTGGTGGGCGTAGCGGGCGGTGATTGAGAGTGGTGGGTTGGAGGAGGTGGGGTAGCCGGAGGAGATGCAGGCGGAGGTGAGGTTGGTGAAGGATCAGAATCGGAGGAAGGTGGTGGTGGGTCAGGTAAGGGTGAAGTGGGGGAAGGGGTTTGTGGGTATGGTGAGGTTGAGGGTGGGGTGGGGGAGGTGAGCGAGGAAAGAGAGGCAGGTGAGAGTGAGGAGGAGGATGGTGTGATAGGGAAGGCGAATGAGTTGGCTGTGTTGGCGGGAAAAATGAGTGGCGGGGAAGTGATGGTGGCGGGTGGTGTGGGGTGGTAGGTGGGAGGGAGTAAGACAGGAGGAGGCGGTTTTGGGAAGTAGGTTAGGGGAAGATGAGGTAAGGGTTCTAGGAGGTCTGTGAAGGGGGAGGCAGGCTTTGTGTTGGGGAGGAATAGGAAGGGGTGAGGCGGTAGTAGTGGAGAAAGTGGTGTGTGAGGTGGGAAGGTTAGGAATAGGGGTAGGAATAGGGGAGGGCAAAATAGAAGAGATAGTGAGAGGAAAGGAAAAGGAAAGATGACGTTTCCCCCTGTCGTGGACTGGGGGAGATGTGAGGTGGCCCTCGTCATTACGGTGGGATGCGGGGGCGCCTTCTGTGCCTTCCTCGTCTTGCATTCCTGCTTTGAGGCTTGCGGCAATCCGCGTATGGTGGGGAGGCTTGTAAGCGCTCTTGTGTTGTTTTGCTGCGCCGGGCAACTTTTAGCTGTTCACGAATGTCGTGGATTGGGCACTCAGGGCAGCAAGGAGAAAATTCCCACGGATTTACAGGGATGAGATCCGTGGGGAATTGCTTGATGTTCCCGATGCGTTTGGGGGAGGAGTGGACGGCTAGAAGGCGCCTTATTAGGTTGATTTCTTTATCCAGGTCTCCCGTCGGTTCATGTATTATGAAGTGGTTTTTAATGAAACCGGGGAGGGTCCTGAGGAGTTTGTGGAATATGAGTTGTTCCCGGGTTTTTGCGTCTGTGCCCGGGTACGCAGCGGTGACGGAGTAGTCCACCCTTCCCTCAATTGCTGCTTTTTCTCTCACATCTTCTATTCCCTCCTTCTTTTCGTTCAGTACTCCCTCTTTCTTTTATTTCCTCCATTCCCTCTTTCCTTTCCTCCATCACTCCCTCACTTTTTAACTTCCACTACTCCCTCCCTCCTTCCACTATTCCTTCACTCCGTTACTCCCTAACTCCATTCCTTCATCCTTCTATGCATTCTCTCCCTCCCTCCGTTATACCCTCTCTCCCTCCACTCATCCATCATTCTCTCCATTCCTCCACTCCCTGCCGCCTTTCACTGCTCCCTAATTCTTTCCATTCATCCACTCCCTCCATCCCTCCAAGTATTCCCTCCCTCACTCCTTCCATCCAACTATCTATCCTTCTAGCGAATCCCTCCACTCTCCCGTAACCGCAGCCCATCTTTTCCTTCCTCGTTCTCCATTTTTCTTTCTCTTCTACCAACTTTCCCTCAAGGTTTTCCTCCATCCCCTATTCTTCTTGCCTCCCTCCCTCCACTAGCTGTCCTTCTCTCCCACTTCTCCTCCTACTTTCCTCTCCCTCCAATTTCCCTCACCCGTTCCCTCAATCTTTCTAACCCTCAGTCAATTACCTACTTTCCTTCCTCTGCCCCTCCATCCCTTCCTCTCCATCCCTCCATCCTGCCCTCCCGTTTTTCCCTTCCTCCATTTTCTCTCACTCTTCCTCATATCTACCTATCTATCCCTTCAGCTATACCCTCACTCCCTTCCTTTGAAAACCATTATTTTATACTCTCTCTCTCTCTCTCTCTCTCTCTCTCTCTCTCTCTCTTTTCATTAGTACAGATATTACCTCCCTCCATCTTCCACCTGCTCCTCCTTCTCCTCCTCCTTTCTTCCCCCATTCTGCTGTCCATCTCTCCATTTCTTCTCCTCCTCCTCCCTCACTTTTCTCTCTCCCTCCTCCTCATTCTCCACTTCTCTCTTCCTCCATCACTAACTCCCTTTCTAATTTTTTCATCCTCCCTCCTCTTCTTCCACTTTCTAACTCCCTCCTCCACCTCTTCCTCCTCTTCTCTTCTCTCTCCATACCTTCTACTCTCTTCCTTTCTTCGCTCACGTCGTTTACTTCATTCGCAAATACTGTATCTCCCTTCCTTCTCGCCCAATCACTTTTCTCTCTCTCCCGTTCCTCCCTACCGCTTCTCCCTCTCTCCCGTCTTGCTCTCCTTCTCTGCCTTCCACATTTTCTCCTTCATTTCTTCCTTTCTCCTTTCCTTCTCGCTTCCCCTCCCTCCATCTCTACCCCGACTCCAAATCACGGCTTTCATTTTTTTTTCCTCCAATCCATCTCTCTCTCTCTCTCTCTCTCTCTCTCTCTCTCTCGTTAACTGTTACATCCCCATTAACTAGTAGAAATGTTAATTATACAATGAAAACACTTTAACCATAATATGATCAGCTGAAAGTTCTGGGGGCGAAGCTGTATAACATTATATTACCTCAGAAAAAAAGCAGTATACCCTAAAAGAAAGCGGAAGTCACCTTCGGCCGCCCGTTTATCTCCCACCTGACGTCATCAGAATGTGCGCACGAAGTGACCTTCTCTCCTTGGACCTTGGCCTGGATGAAGGTGTCATCGAGGCTTCCGTCGTATGTGAGGGCGTCTAGTTGCGATAAGGCTACAACTGTGCCCAGAGATGGCGTCGCTGCCTGTTTCACAATTTGTTTGAATTGATCCCATTTTAGTCTCGGGACGATTTTCGGAGTGACAGTGGCGATTATTTTACCCAGGTTAGGTAATGTGACTGCAATCTTTTCTTTGTCTGAGTCGAACCCTATGTCTAAGAGGAGTTTAACCATATCCAAGTACTCATCAATGTTACATTGGTCCGGGTTGAATTTCGGCAATTGAATGTGATGTTTGGCTGCCATTGTACAAGTTTCCTTTTATCGTTCCTCCGTGCTTTTACTCGGATCCAGAACCACCGCTTGCCACCAGTGTTATGCTGGTGTTTTTAAGGCGACTTCTCGTCCTAAAAACACTAGCGACTGAAGCGGGGTCCTCTTTCTAGACCGGAAGTAAAGCACCAACAAAGGAACAGGACATAAAAACCAGGCAGTACACCTTAACACATCTATAACCTTAATTCTAACCGTTACAATACAACACAGAGTGATATTTGAGATACAGGGGAACAGAGACACAGAGTTAACATTCAGCACCACAAAATATAGTTACACTCAGTGCACACTACAATGCTCATACAGGGATATCTTGAATTATATATGGTACTGTCTATGTGTCACTTTTAGGCAGGATATACACTGAACTGATCACAAAGGGGATAAACAAGACTGGGAGTCTGTAGGGGAAATATTACTATAAATAAGACAGGGTGCGGATAGCGACACTTGACACAGTCACCTGGTCACGGCGACACTCACACTCAAGCGACTTTGATGAATGGTCGTGGAGAAGGAAGACGTGTTTCTGAGCTCTCCTCTAGCTGCAGGGTTGCCTCACCGGCGTTAGCTTTTTCCTTTTACTCGCCACTAGGGCGTTTTTCAATAAAGTTAGGTTAGCTAGACCTCATTTTCCTCCCTGGCCTTAGTAGATATAGTAGGTGTCTATATCTAATTACTGAGATTGCCTTTGCTTACTCACCTCTGGAGTGTACCCCCCACTGATCGCTCTGGGGTGAGTGACACACAGGCGCGTCCTCCCGAGAGTGGTTTGAGAGGGTAATCTCAGACTAGGTGTGTTTTCCCCGGGCAATTTCTCCCTTGGTTGTTTTTCTCTTTCTTCCCACTTCCCCCTCACGGGGGAAGTGGTAACTATGGCGGACGCCACTACTGCCTCCCCCCCCCTTCAGGGGGGGAGGTAGTCCTGACCGACCCCCGACTGCTGCACGGACGGACTGCCCCCAGACTGAACGGCCCCAGACACGTACCCGTCTTGACATTAACATACACAACGCCGAGTTTGTCATGATTCATGCGGTTAGTTCCACTCTGTCCAGCCTCAATCCCTTCATCATCAAGAAGGTGATTGATGGGTGTGCAGGAGAGGTGGAACAAGTGAAAAAACTTGCGAGTGGAGACCTTCTCGTAAAAACCAAGAATTCAGCTCAGGTCAAGGATTTGCTTAAACTGAGGAAGTTCCACTGTCACGATGTCCAAAAAACGATCCCGCACGCCATGAATTCCTGCAAGGGTGTTATCACCTGCAGGGATCTTGTGCTTATGGAGGAGGAAGAAATCGTACAGGAACTTGCTTAGCAAGATGTAATAGAGGCCAGATTCATCACAAGATTTTCGGAAGGCATAAGGACGAAGACCGCAACAGTTGTTTTGACTTTTGGAAAGGTATCTCTCCCAACCAATGTGAAAGTTGGATATGAAATAGTAAATGTCAGACCATACATCCCGAACCCCCTTCGTTGTGCAAAGTGTCAACTCTATGGACACCACGAAAAGGCTTGTCGGGCTTCCAACATTGTGTGTGGCAAGTGCGCGACTGTAGGTCACTCTGCTGACAACTGTACATCCGAGACTGAGTGCTGCTTTCACTGCAAGGATGCTCACTCCACTTCCTCGAGGGCTTGTCCCAAGTGGAAGGAGGAGAAAGAGGTCTGCACAGTGAAGGCAACTGAGGGCATTTCCTTTTACGATGCAAGGAAGAAGGTGAAGGAGTTGCATGCAACTCCCAAGCCTAATATCTCCTATGCATCGGCGGTTGTGTCCCGTCCCGTGATGTGCACCGTTGAGACACAGACTGACCTTACATTCGCTCCTCATGCCCCACGCCCTACCTCTCAGTCTAAGCCTCCTGTACGTTCCAACTCTCTGACAGACATCCCTGTTGCCACTTCATACTCTCAGGCTGCCGCTGCTCCTTCGCAGTCAGTGCGGCCAAAACAGAAGCCTGACAAGTCAGATAAAATTAACTTGACCACCCTCACCAAACAGTCACGTCCTCATGTCCTTCCTGCTCCTAGTCCAGCGAGCGAGAGAAAGAATAGCTCTTCCTCGATGGATTCTGGGAGCCTTGTTATTGACGAGAATATGGAGATCTCCACGAGCAAGCACCGGGAAAGGTCCTCCTGTAGCCACTCGCCCGGTGGCGGGCGGCATAAAAAAACTAAGAGCACTGGCCACCCTCGTAAATCTTAAACCGTCGCTTTCACTGTATTACAGTGGAATTGTAGAGGTGTCGGGAATAAGTTACCAAATATAGCAATCTTGCTGTCAATACACAGGCCAGACGTTATTTGTTTACAGGAGACGCGCCTGGAGGATCACCCTGATCCTCCACAGTTAAAACACTACCACTCGTATAGAAGATATGAAGGTCACGGAGTCGCCATATACACCCACAAATCACACCCACAAACGGAAGTGATTCTAAATTCTACTCTGGAAGCGGTCGCGTGCAGAGTAAAATTTAATAACACGTATCTGTCTATTTGCTCTCTGTACTGTACTCCACACGGCCCCATTGATAGTGATGCTTTAAATTCACTAGTTGAACATCTACCTGGGAATAAGTTAGTGTTGGGCGACTTTAACGCCCATCACTATCAATGGGGTAGCTTGAGGATTGATGGTCGTGGGGAGCAAGTAGCCGACCTAATATTACAGTCCAACCTCTGTCTTCTGAACGATGGTAGAGCGACTCGTGTAGATGATCGTACTGGTAACTTTTCGGCCATTGACTTATCTTTGGCCTCCCCTGGTATACATCAAGATTTCTCATGGGACCCTTACGACGACTCCTTGGGAAGTGATCATTTACCCATCTGTCTTTCTTATACACGCGACATCATTTCGGACACTCCACCTCCAAAATTTAACTATAAGAAAGCAGATTGGGGATCCTTCTCAAGGATCGCCAATTTAGATATATCTGGGGAGACCATAGATGTTAAGGTCGAAAATATACCTACTTCCATATTACACGCAGCTGAGGCTGCTATTCCCAAGACTTCTACAGTTCAGGCGAAGCATAGAGCACATTGGTGGACGCCGGATTGCCGACAAGCATTAAGAAAACGCAATAGGAGATACAGGATTTTTGATAGTCAGCCCACTGAGAAAAATTTTATTGCATACAAACAGGCACGGGCTGAGGCAAGGAGAATAATAAGAAGGGCCAAACGTGACTCCTGGCGGTCCTTTGTGTCCACGGTGACTCGTACAACACCATTACGTAAAGTCTGGTCCACTATAAGAATATTAAATAATAAAGGCCCATACATACGTATCACCACCCTGCGGGTTAATAATAACATCTATGACGAGCCCGTGGACGTTGCTAACATCCTCGCCAGGAGTTTTTCTCATGTAAGTAGCTCAGCCAATTATGATCCGCGTTTTCAACATCATAAACGCACGGCTGAGCTACAGATATTAGACTTTGCCACAGAAGACGTAGACTTCCCGTACAACCAAGAGTTTACGCTAGATGAACTGCTCCTTGCCCTAAAATCCTGTAAAGACACCAGCCCTGAACCAGACACCATCACGTATGGTATGATCCAGCATCTTAATCAGGACAACCTGATTAAGATGTTAGCATTGTACAATGAGATTTGGGCGTCTCGAACGTTCCCAAACTCATGGCACTTTGCGCTCGTCATACTGATACCCAAAGAGGCTGGTCGTCTTATGAATCCCACATCATTTCGTCCTATTGTGTTGACTTCTTGTCTATGTAAGGTCATGGAAAAAATGGTAAACAATAGGCTTCGTTTTGTTTTAGAGTCGAAGAATTTGTTAAATGATCAACAATGTGGCTTCCGTAAATACAGAAGTTCACTAGATCATTTAATGAATTTGGAGCATTGTATTGCAGAGGCATTTGCCAATAAAGAATTCATGATAGGGGTGTTCTTGGACATCCATAAAGCCTATGACATGACATGGCGACACGGTATACTAATGAAGCTCTATGCTTATGGTTTAAGAGGAAATTTGCCAATTTTTATTTCAAATTTCTTAAGGGACAGGACTTTCTGTCAAATTGCCCCGTAACGTAACATCGGATATATTTATCCAGGAAAACGGGGTGCCACAGGGAAGTGTTCTTAGTCCTACTTTATTTAGTATTATGATCAATGATATTCTGTCATCAGCTCCCATCTCCAGGAATCTTAAATACTCGCTCTATGCTGACGATTGTGCAATATGGCACTCCTCCCGTAATGCACAATTTTCGGCTGGGCGGATTCAAGCAGCCCTTGACTCCGTCCACCTATGTGCCTTGCAGTGGGGATTTAAGTTTTCCGTCCGTAAGTGTGCCGCTGTAGTCTTCACTAATCGTAACGTACCTAATTTGTGCTTAACTTTGGATAATCAGGCGGTACCTTTTCAAATTTCTGTAAAATTTCTATGAATACATTTTGATCGAAGAATGAATTTTAAACTTCACGTTAATACTTTGCTTGCTCGTTGTGATAAACCGTTAAATGTCCTTAACCCTATTCGGTGCAACCCTTGGCGATTTCCCACACTTACGACCCTAGTATCGAGAAAAGAATCTTGAGCAATATTATTGGTTTGACGAAGTGAAAGGAACGCATTCGGACACGTCGGCGCCGTTGCAAGGCAAGCGCCGCCAAACATATCGTACTGCACCCGCGCACTGAAACACACACACACACACACACACACACATACAAACAAACAAAACAAAATACAATTCATAATTAAAACAAGAAAAACCACTAAAACACTAAGAGCACTAAAACCACTGTATACTAGAAAATTTTACACGGTAGTGCCAGCTGCCTACACCAAGCAAAAGGTTTCCCCTCCACCACAACAAGCATCCTCTCTAAAAGTACCAACAGGGAAGACTACAAATCCCCCTCTCCTGCCCGGTGCTCAGAGAGGTAAGTGGCGATGGCGCAATTCCCCAACAGTGGACACCATCAGCAAAAGCCAAAGAGTCCAGTGTAAAGTGATTAAGATAAGAAAAATGAGTGGTAAAAATACAATGTAATGGCCCTAAGCCGATAATAATGATAATAATAATGACAAAAACGTGGGGATAAGTACGCGATTAACTTTGGTGTGACTGATAATGATGAAAATAAACTACATATTACTTATGGCCATGGAAGCACACGAAATTCCCCCGAAGCTTTACTGCCTCCTACACATTTACACAACGACTCTCTCCTTTCTTCCCCTTACCCCACCCACTGACCTCGCCTCCCCTACCCCTTCCACCTGTTCTGCCCTCGCTTTCCCTATCGTCCCCTCCCCTGCCCTCGGCCACCAACTGTATCCTTGCCTTCCCTCCCCTGAATTACAGTCCTCACCTTCCCTTCCCTCCCTACACTTCTCACTTTATCCTCCCTTCCTCTTTGCTGTCCTCCACATTCCTCTCCTCATCCAACTGTCCGCTCATTGCCTGTCTCCTCCTGCTACCGCAAACCTCCCCTTTCCTCCCTTGAACTGTTCTCCCTCCTCCCCTTTTCCGATGTTGCAATTTCTACAAGTTTTCGCCTTCCCTTCCCGGCCGCCCTCCCTCCCCTCTCTACTGCACTCCAGTGAAGACAACGTGAAAGGTAGTCTGAATGGGGAAGAAACTGAACATTATGGAGCGACGAGCTTAATCATTACCAGGTATTTATTGCATCAGGACGGTAGGACTGGGGGTTATTTAGTGGAGACTCATAAAGGCACATGCCATCAATCCTATGCTCCTTAAGCTGTAAGTACACTTAGAGCCATACACACTAATCATCCTATCAACTCTAGACTTTATGATACAAATTTTTTAATGCGAAAAGATACAAGGCAGACAACCTGCAAAAATAAGAGTGGCTCACTTGACTTTCGGCAGACTTTTCAAGTTACTTTCTCCCTCTGTCAGCTTTTTCTCATCTCTGGATCCCTACCGCACCCCATCCTTATATGGGGAGAGAGACATCTAAATGGCAATGACGCTGATAATGATGATTTCTAAAGAAACTGAAGAAAGAAAAAAAAAAGAAGAGAAAAGAGCAACTTAATCCCTGGCTAGACCAGCATGGGCGCCTATTTCCCACCTGTTGCTTATGTTTTTGAGTAAATGGATTTCCCAGGATAAATGGAAACCATGTGTCACTTCAGTGTAGAGTCAGGAGTATAGGTTATTATCTGGAGTCGACCCTAACATGTGATCAGGTTGCAACAGCTGAACCATATCAAGAAATAATAATAATAATAATAATAATAATAATATCAATAATAATTGTGATGATGATGACAAACAGGTTTCGACAGTTGAGTCACAACCTGGAATAATAATAATCCATGATAAATTGTGGTGATGATAATGATGATAATGATGATGTACAGTGAGCGATGATGATGATGATAATAAACAATCAATACTAATAATAAAAAGTGACGATGATGATAATACTAATTACTGATGATGACGATGCTGATGATGTTTAAGTTGATGATAATGATAACATGATGACGATGATGATGATGATAATAGTGACGATGATGATGATGATGATTAGAACACTAACTGTCAAAGGCAGTTACTGATCTCCACCTATGAGAATACTGTTTTTCTGTAGTAACTCAAAAAACTGTTGGTCACACTGCCACCAAACGTATACAGACCTGGTTGCTGGATCCAAAAGACAAAGAACTTCTAGGACCAAAAAGTGCCTCATTTACGTTTTGGTTTTTCCTGTATGGAAAAGCAATTGAAAATGGTTGAAAAGTGGGGTGTACCATATATCGTAATGTCGTTGCATTAATGACCTTCAAATGTTTTCTTCATGCAAATGTTTGTAAAGTAATTTTTATCACACGATTTCGCTTTCATCTTTCATGTATCGATAATAGTTTTGGGGGAAACTGGAAGATGAAAGTTCGTACTTTCAGACGCACTTTTAGACCTGTGACCTTTGAAAGAGTGGGTCAAAGAGATCACTGAAACTGGGTCAGTGTAACAGGGTCATGGTGCCATATGGCCTCAATAGATATGATGAAGGTCGGGGACGATAAGTGACGGAATAATAATAATAATAATAATAATAATAATAATGACATACACAGGTGTCCACCTATGGTAATAGGAGGAGATCAATAATAGTAATGATGATGATGCTAATAAGTGACAACGATGAAGTTAGTAATAGTGACGAGGATAATGACGATAGTGATAATGATAATAATAGTGATGATTATGATAACAATAATCATGATAATAATAATAACAGTGACGATGACTACGACGACGACGACGACGACAATGACGACAACGACGACGACGACGACGACGGCGACGATGATGATGATGATGATGATGATGATGATGATGAAGATGATGATGATGATGAAGATGATAATAATAATAATAATAATAATAATAATAATAATAATAATAATGTGATGATGATGATGATATGATGATAATATTCATAACCAGAAGAAGAAGAAGAAAAATAGTGACGACGATAATTAATAATAATAATAATAATTGACGACGACGACGATGGTGATGACGATGACGCTAACAGAGCAAATTATAACCACACATAATCAACCTCTCCTCACAATCACAGTCTCACCCCAGTCATCACCATCATCAACTCTTCAAGCACCACCGACCCCCCGCCCATTACCAACAACAATAATAACACTCCACTGCCCCATTAGCCCACTCTGCGTATTAACCAGCTATTAATGCAATGGCCCGCTCACCGCCTCGTTAATACGCCGCATTACGCAATAACCCGGCATACGCAAGCACAGGCAGAGCCAGAGTTTTTTTAATCATGTATCCAGGACCAAAATTATCGTAGAGGATGGTAAAAGAGGAAGGTGGGCAGTACTCGGGGGTGGAGTCACAGTTTCTGACTGATTAATTGACTGGGGGTTTGTTGACTGACTGACTGAGAGGCCCGTTGACTGACCCAGGTGGGAAGCGCTACTGTATAAATGACTGACTGACTGGGAGGCCTGTTAACTGATAAAATTACTAACTAGTTAACTAACTGGCTGCCTGGCAGGAGCACATAATAACGGTCTGATTGACTTACTGACTGAATGACTGATAGGCTAACTGACTGAATAAATGAAGTACTGGCTGTACACACACACACACACACACACACACACACACACACACACACACACACACACACTCACACACAGAGGAGCACACACAGAGGCAGGCAGGCTGGAAAGAGGATAGAATTTCGCTTCATTATTTCTGAACTCAGATCTGTGTAAAGGTCGTATTCTACGTGGCTTGGTAATTTCGTAGCACCTCTTGCTTAGCGATTTACGCTGCACATTACATCTCATTATACTGGACGGTAATGGAGAAATTATATAAACTACATACAAGCGAATGCTAAAGTGTAAACATTGGCAGAATTAATCGTTGAGGAGGGGATGCTCGGAAGTCTCCTATAAGAAAATAAATTAAGAGATTTCCCTCAGGCTTCTTTGGGGAAGAGGGACTAATTGCCGCATCAAATCCGATTAACACAAGAAGTCAATCCCATGTCCACTTAATCCATTACAGGTCAGGTCAAGTTGATTCTCAGGTGTTTCTGGCCTATTCAGCTACTTTTGGTCCCAGTTTGTCTAGCCACTAAGACTCACTAAGGTTATTCATAGGTCCAATTAGGAATTCAAACTTACTTCAGATTCATCCATAGCTATTTACATCCACTGGATTCGAAGCCAGGACGATTCAAATCAGTCGCGTTAGTTTCGAGCCATTCACGTCCAGTTAGTACAATTCAGGGTTCCTTCTGGACACTTCTGGCTCTTCACACTTATTCTGGCCGTTCATGTCAGTTCAGTTGTAATCAGGGTTCTGTTAAATTCATTCCCGCTCAGACAGGTCAATTGCCCGTAACTTTCAGATCAGTGAAGGTCCAATCAGTTCAGCCCAGTTAGGAATCAAACCAGGTTCATTTATATCAAACCAGATGGGTCCAATCAATTTATTCTCTAACGGAAAAGTCAATTGTACAATGACGCCTGCCTACTCACGTTCTTACTACTGCCAAGTAACGGCATCATAGAAAGGACCCACAGCAAAAGAATAGGGCTGAAACAATACCTTCACTGAAATTGCGGTAGTGTTTTCCAAATACATTAACTTTGTTTGCTGTAATCTATGAAAGCTCGTGTACTACGTTGGGTGCCATCACACCTCATCAAATGGATGCCTGGAGATCATGTGGGAAAGGTACGGGTTAACGGTGAAGGGATGGTTTGGGGTTGATTATTCGCAGGCCACTGAGGAGGAAAACGACCAGGGTCGTTTTTGCTTTACACAGTCTGGACTATGCAGCTTAACTCCGTGCCCCTACACTTCAGATGGAGAAAGAAGGGACTGGATAATCCACAGAGTTACAATCTATCTTATTATTACCATGTCATCATCATCATCACTATTTTCCTAATTATCTTGGAGCGTGGGAGTAGAAAGAACGAAGATTGGGCATGAAAAGGTGTGATGGTGTTGTGTGCAAAGGATGTAAGTGCAGTTTGTGGTGGAGCATTCCCTGTCCCAACTCCCCACTCGCCCACACGCTTCTCTGTACAGCACGGGTCTATCATCTACAACCTCCTCTGTCACTCTCCAATCAGTCATCCACAGCCACACTTTAAGTCACTCTCCAGTCGCCCACGTCCTTCCATAGTAACCCGCACCCTTTCCCGTCCCCCTCCAAATAACCCAGCACATTTCCCCCGCTCATCCACACCCTTCCCCCTGCCACCCTCCAGTTACCCACCACGTATCCGCATCACCCTCCAGTCACTAACATCCTCCCCTTTCCCTCTCCAATCACCCATACCCATCTCCCTATCACCCTCTGATCACCCAAACCCACCCTTGCTCAGCCTCCCAGTCGCTTCCACTCTCCCCCCATCCCTCTCCCAGTCACCCACACCCTCCCGTCATGCCCTCCAAGTCACCCACACCCTCCCCTGTTCACCATCCAGTCACCCATACGCCTCCCCATGTCACCCTCCAGTCACCCACACCCTCCCCCTGTCACCCCTCCAGTCACCCACACCCCTCCCCTGTACCTCTCCAGTGTCAGCTCTCCCAAGTCGCCCACTCTCCCCTCCATCCCTCTCCAGTCACCCACACCCTCCCCAGTCACCATCATGTCAACCAAACCCTCCCCTGTCACCCTCCAGTCACCCACACCCTCCCCTGTCATCCTCCAGTCACCCACACCTTCCCCTGTACCTCTCCAGTCACCCATACCCTCCCCTGTCCCTCTCCAGTCACCCACACCCTTCCCTGTCATCCTCCAGTCACTGACACCCTCCCCTGTACCACTCTAGTCACCCATACCCTCCCCTGTCATCCTCCAGCCAACCACACTCTCCCTTGTCTCTCTCCAGTCACCCTCCCCCCGTCATCCCTTATAGTTAATCACACCCACACTCATCACCCTCCACTCACCATACCTTCCCCCTGTCATCCTCCAGTCACCATACCCACCCTTATGACCCTCCAGTCACACAACTTCCCCCAGTTACCCAGCAGTTAAACACACCCTCCCCACTCACCCTCCACTCAGTCATTTACATCATTCCTTCTACCTTTCATGACACTCACACCTTCCCATGCACCCTTCCATCAATCACACACTCATCCTTCCTCCTCCAGCCACCTACATCCTCCTCCCTCCTCCAAGCACTCATACTGTCCTCGCCATCCCCTCCCTTTACTCCTCCAGTCACCAGCAAAATCCTCCTTCCTCCAGTCACTAACATCCTTCTCACGTTCACCCTCATTCTCTCCCATGTTCTCCCTTCCCCACCAGTCATCCATATTCGCTGCACGTTCAGCCTGAAGCACCTTCACCCTTTTCCTCAACCCTCAGTCACACATGACTTTCTTCCTCCTCCAGTCACTCACACACTCTCCCTCTCCTCTTCCACTTATCCACACCCTTCATCTTCCACTCCCAGTTACCCACACCTTCCCCTTCGCAGTTATTTGTGGGACATGCGAAGCTGATGACTAACTGACCTAACACCGAAAGCAAGAAATAGGTTCTAAAATAGCTATAAGGACGAGGAGGTGATCATGGGATGCCGTTGCTGATGACTGTACAGTAAGTGACTTGGTGCTGCAGGTAAAAGACAACCCCGCCAAAAACTCAGGAATAACTATAAGCAAAGAGGAGATACGAAAGAGATAACTGAAAGGAGAAGTGTGGTTCGTTCATTCGTATACCGGTAGTGGTTTTATTATCTACTTCGATTTTTCCTTGATCTGAATTTTACTTTTGACAGAGAATAATATCGGCAATACAAGTCATGACAAGATTGCAGGGTATTCTGTCTTGGTGGTGGGTGGCGGTGATCACAGTCCTGCCCCCGGTTCACTTTAGCACACAACCCGTCCCCCAACCTGTGGGTGGCCCACTTTTGGTCGGGCAAAAGAAGTGGGACGACGATGATAAAAGATGGTATACTAAAATCAAGTCCTGGGTAAGAAAATACGGGGAATATATTCAGTGTGTTTTGATCGTGATCGCCGGTGTGGCTGTGGGCCTGGAAGTGGGAAGAATATGATAGTGGGAGAACTACTCAACGGCACGCCCAGTGAAGTGGGTCACACACATAGTTATTCACCATTCAAGCCCCTCGAATCCTGGCTCCACATGAAGGGTAAGACTATGTCTGTTCACGTGTAGATTCATAATTATTGTACGTATCAGATAGTTCGACGACTGTCAAGTTAAAAAAGGGATGCCAAACCTTTGTCATACCAGTACACTCCTTCGTATAAAACTAATCTATCCAGCTAGAGGCCTTATCAGTTCCCCGGCCTCATCAGCTTCCATAAACTGTCTGAATCCATGAAATGAATAGTGGGAGGACGGCGGCATTTATGATTTGGCTCTAAATGATTGGTGTTTGTTCAGTACTGATGCGATAAAATGTATTTTCTCTTACCTGCGCTCGCCATCGTTCTCGCCATTTTCTCATTAAGGGTATGGGTGATCTGAGGCAGTTTTGTTGTCTTCTTCAGTTTCTTCTCTCTGTCTAGCAAAAAAATTTATAATATTCCCTCCTACCATCCCTTTAGATAACTTTTCAATGTTTTGTTGTGTGTATATATATATATATATATATATATATATATATATATATATATATATATATATATATATATATTAAACCGGTATACCTTATTTTCTCCGACAAGGAGAGTATGTTTTGATCCCTATTTGTTTGTTTGTTTCTCTGTTAGCAGGATTAGTCAAAAACTAAATGAGAAATTTGGACCAAATATCTCATTTAGTTTCTGACTAATCCTGCTAAGGGTAGACAGGCCATGTCCCAGGCAACACTCGATTAACTTGTGGCACCCAGCTGGATCCTATTACTGATACTGGATCCGGAAAACAGTTTTTTTTTTTTGAAACTCTAATGAGTGATGAGAAAACCTAACTTATTATGATGAGTGATTTGGAAATTCCGTTGCCCTTGTCGGAGAGATGCGCTCCACTGAGTGCCCCTCTAGTTCTGTATCATTCTTGCCAATTTGTGGCATCCTGGAAAAAGAATTCACAAAAAATCGTAAATGTTGGTGCAGAAACGCAGTCCCATCCATACTGTGTAAATCTACAGACAGACAGACGGACAGAATGAGAGAGAGAGAGAGAGAGAGAGAGAGAGAGAGAGACAGAGACAGAGACAGAGAGAGAGAGATTGCATCCAGCAGAGGGATTGGGTCAGGGCGCATTGTTTGTAACGTTACTGGGTTAGCTAATTGCTAGTCAGTTTAGTGCAGTGGGACTGAGACGCAGCACCGACGCGCAGAGTGGGGCTATTGGCGACAGTGTGGTTGTGGAAGGTGGAGGCTTTTGTTCTTGTTGCTGTTACTATGACTCCAGGCTCATGTGGACGGGAACTCTGTACACTGCAAGCTTCAATTTTCCTTCTCCTGTAGCCCACCATCAGTTTCGGGGTTGGGGAGGGAGTTGAGGGACTTTTGTATAACCAGACAGCACAACAACCAGGTAATGTCGGTGTCACATTTATAGTATCCCTGCTTGTCGTAGGAGGCAAATAAAAGGCGCCTTGTTGCCTCCATCTTTCTTCTCTTACTGTCCTCTTTTTCTCATCTGTCATACCTCTCTTCTTTACATTCCCGTTTTTCTTCCGGCCTTTATTATCCCTCTACTCTTATCACGTTAGACAATCGATTCCATAACATGAATAGTTTATGGACTTCCCACTGACACTGACTCTTTCTCCCTTACGCCACTTTCACGCCATGACGATTTCAACGCCAGCCTAAATGCCATATAGCCATATTACAGCTTGGTGCTAGTTCATCACTTTTACTTCCTTCCTTCCAACATGCATGCTGGCGACGACCATGGTCACCTAATGGCGGCTGTCCATGCCGCTCGATCTCTGGCTTTATTCTTCATCTGACCATCAGCTATTACTGCCTTTTTTTTTTCTTTCTGTATCTTAACTCTAGGAGAGATGAATCTTCATTTAATTGCACTAAAAAGTGGAAATAAAAACCACCTAGCGTTAGCAAAACAGGAATCGCTCTCTCTCCAAAGTACATCTGTTTGACTGATCTCATGATTTTTGTTGTCTGTCTTAACCTTTGGAGGAATCTCGTCTGCGTAAGGCACAGTTCGGGTAAAATAATCTTGTATCACCAAAAAACATGTAGGCTTTACTCCTCCACATCGTACTCCCCTTTTTAATTGTCCTCATGATTTGTTTCAAATTTTCCTAACTCCAGGACATGAATCACTCTTATTTGCACAAAAAAGGATTTAAATCGTCTGAATTCAGGAAGACGACATTCTCTCTCTCTCTCTCTCTCTCTCTCTACCAAGGGTGTTTCTTTGCACATAAAAAAAAGGGGGGGGGGGCTAGAAAAAAACTGCCTGGCGTCAGCGGTACTGTACACGGATTACTTTCATCAACACTTCATCCACTGCCTGTTTCTGGATAGTGTTAATTCTTCACTGTGGTTTAACCCAGAAGGACATGAGTGGTGGCACGTGCTGGCCATTACATGTAGGCTTTACTTTAGGCTTTATTTTCCCCAAACCCCCGCTGCCTGTGTCTTTGAGCTCAAAATCTTATTCTGCCACTCGCTAGGTTCAGGTGGATGAACTACAGGCGTCATGTTACACAATCTTAACCGGCTGAATCCAGGGACGTTATTTTTATATTAGGCTACTCTTGCCATCTCCTGACGATTTCACTCAGCTAAGGAGAGACATTCCGAACAGATTATTATATATAGCCTTAATAAACCTCTTCAATACGACAGGCTTTCCTAATTTAAATAATATCTTCTGGAATCATGAAGAATAAACTAAAAATATCACCCGGCTAAATAATAATAATAATAATAATAATAATAATAATAATAAAAAATAAAGTCACTCCATGGTGTTGTAAAGGGACGCCTTGAAAATGTGACACCGACATTACCTGGTTGTTGTGCTGTCTGGTTATACAAAAGTCCCTCAACTCCCTCCCCAACCCCGAAACTGATGGTGGGCTACAGGAGAAGGAAAATTGAAGCTTGCAGTGTACAGAGTTCCCGTCCACATGAGCCTGGAGTCATAGTAACAGCAACAAGAACAAAAGCCTCCACCTTCCACAACCACACTGTCGCCAATAGCCCCACTCTGCGCGTCGGTGCTACGTCTCAGTCCCACTGCACTAAACTGACTAGCAATTAGCTAACCCAGTAACGTTACAAACAATGCGCCCTGACCCAATCCATCTGCTGGATGCAATCTCTCTCTCTCTGTCTCTGTCTCTGTCTCTCTCTCTCTCTCTCTCTCTCTCTCTCTCTCTCTCTCTCTCTCTCTCTCTCTCGTTCTGTCCGTCTGTCTGTCTGTAGATTTACACAGTATGGATGGGACTGCGTTTCTGCACCAACATTTACGATTTTTTGTGAATTCTTTTTCCAGGATGCCACAAATTGGCAAGAATGATACAGAACTAGAGGGGCACTCAGTGGAGCGCATCTCTCCGACAAGGGCAACGGAATTTCCAAATCACTCATCATAATAAGTTAGGTTTTCTCATCACTCATTAGAGTTTAAACAAAAAAAAACTGTTTTCCTGATCCAGTATCAGTAATAGGATCCAGCTGGGTGCCACAAGTTAATCGAGTGTTGCCTGGGACATGGCCTGTCTACCCTTAGCAGGATTAGTCAGAAACTAAATGAGATATTTGGTCCAAATTTCTCATTTAGTTTTTTACTAATCCTGCTAACAGAGAAACAGACAAACAAATAGGGATCAAAACATACTCTCCTTGTCGGAGAAAATAAGGTATACCGGTATAAAATATATATATATATATATATATATATATATATATATATATATATATATATATATATATATATATACACACACAACAAAACATTGAAAAGTTATCTAAAGGGATGGTAGGAGGGAATATTATAAATTTTTTTGCTAGACAGAGAGAAGAAACTGAAGAAGACAACAAAACTGCCTCAGATCACCCATACCCTTAATGAGAAAATGGCGAGAACGATGGCGAGCGCAGGTAAGAAAATACATTTTATCGCATCAGTACTGAACAAACACCAATCATTTAGAGCAAAATCATAAATGCCGCCGTCCTCCCACTATTCATTTCATGGATTCAGACAGTTTATGGAAGCTGATGAGGCCGGGGAACTGATAAGGCCTCTAGCTGGATAGATTAGTTTTATACGAAGGAGTGTACTGGTATGACAAAGGTTTGCCATCCCTTTTTTAACTTGACAGTCGTCGAACTATCTGATACGTACAATAATTATGAATCTACACGTGAACAGACATAGTCTTACCCTTCATGTGGAGCCAGGATTCGAGGGGCTTGAATGGTGAATAACTATGTGTGTGACCCACTTCACTGGGCGTGCCGTTGAGTAGTTCTCCCACTATCATATTCTTCCCACTTCCTGGCTTCCCTACCTCATCCCAACTGCAGGTGGCAATAAAGAGGCAGGATGAAGATGATGATGATGATGACTGATGTTGGTGATGACTTCAATTCTTCAGCTGTTGTCTGTCTGTCTGTCTGTCCGTCTATCTGTCTCTCTGTCCATTACCTTCTTTTTCTTCCTCAGAACAAACGAAAGCGCGAGACACGCTTTATCAGATTCCGTACCCAGGGCTAGATAGAGAGAAGAAATCGTTACCCTATCCCCTGAATAATGGCAGTTAAAAGAGCATGACAAAAGTCCTAGAATAGTGTTAAGGACATTCTCTCTCTCTCTCTCTCTCTCTCTCTCTCTCTCTCTCTCTCTCTCTCTCTCTCTCTCTCTCTCTCTCTCGAAAGACACTCACTGTAACTTAAAGAAATTCAGGACACCTAGAAAAAAGTGAGTGACCGGTCGATTGCTGCCTGCGACTCGCAGGCCCGTATTCTCGTCACTTAAAAAGGTTCCTTAGCACTTCTTCCTTAGCGATTTAGTTTTGGCCATGGCTAGTTAATATTCTTTTGTACGCTATTTATGCTGAGTATGGCGATATTAGATGGATTTATGTAACACTGAGGGGGGGCAGCCAGATGTAATAAGCAAAATGAATCACTTAAGAAAAGGTGCTAGGGAGCTTCTTAACGCAACATGAATACGGGCCCATGTCTCAATTTGGGTACACTCATTCTTCATGTAATATTCCCTTTTTTTTTCTCTCTCTTTTTTCTCTGCTCAAGCCACAGGGTCGCCAGTCAGACTAACCCCTGAGATACCAGAGTTCCCCATTAACCCATTCACTCCTCTCAAAGTCTTTTTTATTATCTTACCATTATCTTCTGGTGATTATATTTGGCTTAGAATATACCTCTGGTGCTGGAGGTGTTAATGAAGGCTATATCTAATCCCCCCAGCTCGAATAATCTCTCCAAAGCTGAGCAAAATATTCCGAAGAGAGAAAGGTATAGAGGTGTCCTACAGGTGCGAAATTGAATAACATCGGGTGGCATCAGCAAGAATAAATAGAAGAGGCGTCATCGTTCTGGGAGGCTGTTTGTAAATCTCCAGTCTTATGGGATGTCTCAGATGGATGAATTTGTTGGACATAGGCAGATGAAAATATACCAGGTGATTGTGGTGAGAGAGAGAGAGAGAGAGAGAGAGAGAGAGAGAGAGAGAGAGAGAGAGAGAGAGAGAGAGAAATTCATTATGAGATCACGAAGGGGTAATTTATTCAACAGACATGATTGGATAGAGGTGAGGGTTGAGACGGGGAAAGGGAAGAGGGTAAAGGGTAGGTGGAAGAGGGAACAGGGGAGGAAAGATGGGGCTAGAGAAGAAAATTGGGAATGAATACAAGAAATGGGTGGAAAAGGGAAAAGAAAGAGGGTAAACGATAAGAAAATATGAGGATAAATGAAAGAGAGGAAAGGGGCAGAAGAGAGAAGGGGACAGGGTAGGAGAAATGGGGGAGAAGTTAAGAGAAAGTGCAGAAGAGCAGAATAGAGAGTGGAAAGGGTACGAGATATGGAGAAGAAAGAGTGGAATAAGCAGGAGAAATGGAGGAGAGAAGAAATAAAAGCATAGGTAGGAGAAATGGAGGAATGCGAAGAAGAGACAGGGGAAAGGGGGTAAGAGAAAAAGGAGAAAAGGTCAAATGGTAAAAGGAAAAGGTAGAAAAATATTGAACCATATCCTGAATATTGCACCTATTAACAAAAAATCCAAAACCATTTTTATGATCCAAAACAAAAGAAGTTAAGAAAAAAATCCACTGTTTAAAAATTTATCTAAAAAATTCATCATTAATCAGAATCTCCAAATAAGCCAGTTAACGATCTACCTCACCAAAAATTAGGGGGGAAAATGGAAGTTACGTGATGTCCCGAGGTGGCCGTGAGGGAGGGGGTGATTGGTGCTGAAGAAGGGAGGGAGGGAGTGCAGGAAGTGGGTGAAAAATGGGGGGATAGATATAGGAAGAAACAGGATAAAAACACGTATGGGAAGGTAGGCACAGAAACTTAAAAATAGGTGTTAAGGGAAGAGGGACTGGGAATATGAAGGGAGGGAAGCAGAAAAATGGGATAGAGTAGGAAAGAGAGGGGTGTGAAGTACGGAAAGCGAGGAGGAAGGGCTAAGAAGGGAGGAGGAAGAGGGATAGGGGTTCAAAATATATATACGTGTGTGTGTGTGTGTGTGTGTGTGTGTGAGAGAGAGAGAGAGAGAGAGAGAGAGAGAGAGAGAGAGAATGCAACTAAAGTGTACCGTAACTCCCAGGCACTCATTAATTTCAGCCTCAAGTTGAAAGTACTGAGTATAATGATGATGATGAGGTCGTTAATGAGTAGGGTATAACGATAACCCAGATGAGTGTTGAGTTAATGAGTGCTAGCGAGGCTGGCAATGACAACAAGAGGCGCAGTAACTAAGAGGGAGATGGAGACTCAACCCACTGTACTGTTCACTTTAACTTAGCCCTCATTCTCCTACCTCCATCCTGAATGCTGGACAACAACAAGAAATTAAGATTAACACATGGTGCCGGTGAAAAAAAAATGCTATGATAATAATGCAGAGGCACAGTAGTTCTTTTTATTACGTTTCAGAAAATTAGCTGCAAAATAACGAAAAATCTCCGCCAATTTAAAGTGAATGAACTATAACACGATTTCTATGATCACGGGCGAAGTTATGCTTGTTCGAGTTTCATTTTAATGCCACAGTAACTACGATGATGGAAACAATTGTGATGAGGACAGACTCATCAGTAAACACACAGAGAAAGACGTGTAAATACTGAGATAAACAGAAGTTCAATGGACAGACACATTAGATTGACAGACCAAACCAAGATATGGGTAAAAAATCTGAGCCTGGATACGTAAATCACGCTCTGCCGTTACCATAGCCCAGAGAGACTGAGAGACAAACAGACAGACTGGTTAACTGACAGATAAACTGATGAAAAATTATACACACAAGATAAACATACCGGAGGAGAGTGGTAGGCAGACAAAAGTATGGAGGAGATAGAGACAGCTTGTTCCAAACAGGCAGGATTGACGGGTAAATAGACAGACAGAGACCAGCATAATTACCATTATATAAAAGCAAAATATAAGGACACGAGTCTAAATATCCTACAGTGGTCAAAATCCATGTCGACACGAGAACACAAAACGGCAGCTACACAGATAAACCGACAGACATACTGGCAGAAAATATACATACACAAAGACAGACATACAGGGAAACAGACAGACTACGCAGATAAAGAGACAGACAACGATAAACCAAAATTAATCCCCTAAAATACAAACCGTCCCACATGGAACCGAAACACGTACAGCCGTCACCATAACTCACGAAGAAAGACAAATACGTGGACAGATAGACGGGGGAAAAAAATAAACGAACGGATGGCTGGACAAATTAACGGAGAACTGGGTGCCGGAGAAACATATGGGTAGACAAATACACATGAAGATAGATGGAAAAACTGGTAGGTAAGTGAACAGGTACGCAGACAGACAGGTACATTAGATACGGAGAGATGGATAAACGATAAATATAGATAGATAACCTACAATTAATCACCTGAAATAAAAACTCACCACAGAGACCTAAATCACGTACAGCCGTCACCATAACTCACTGGTCTCTCCCTCTCCCCTACTTTTAATCACTCACTTTTATTTTTTTACTCACATTCTTCCTGCAGCTTTTTCCTCTCTCTCTTCTCTTTGGCTTCTTTGTCGTGTTTCTCTCTCTCTCTCTCTCTCTCTCTCTCTCTCTCTCTCTCTCATTTAACACCATGCCTTATACACCCACCATCAGGCACTATACTCTGCTATCTGCATGGTCGCGGGAATGCATGAACTGAAGGACGTGTTATCGTTTCAGCAGCTGCGGTGGTACAGTCACCAACAACCGAGAGTGGTAGTCTTCCTAAGCCGGGTTCGATCCCAGAGCTGTGTGGCCATTCTACAACCACCAACTTCAGCACAATCGTGGCACAGGAAAAAAGCGGCAATGTAATCATGTGAACGGGAAGGAGGAAGCGGTGTAATGAAGTCAGTGGGAAAGGGGAGGCAGTATAATCATGTCAACGGGAAGGAGGAAGTGTAATGAAGTATATGGGAAGGAGGAGGCAGTATAATCAAGTCAAGAGGAAGAGAGAAGCAGTAAAATCAAGTCAACGGGAAGAAGGAGGCAATATAATCAAGTCAAAAGGAAGAAGGTCAGTTCATTCAAGTCAAGAGGATGAAGCCAGTACATTTAAGTAAAGAGGAGAATATTCAAATGCAGAGGACGAAGGAATCAGAATAATTAAGTCAAGAAGAAGAATGAGGCTCAGATTAGTGTCTACCGCTTCACAAAGATCAACACAGCAGAAATTTAACATCTGCTAAGTTCCTTGTTGCTGGAAATGATCACATAGGTATTATCACACCCCTTGCTGCTTGGTGGACAGGGACAAGGGAAGACAAAATGAGTTCTTCAGTGTGATACTCATATCCTCCAGTCCCCTATCATTTTTTTTTTTACTTCTACCTGACCAATATATGATGCTCTGAAGAGACTATACAAACTAGAGACAGTACATTAACCACTTCAGCACAAGACTATCCCAAAGGTTAATTACATCGTCAGAGGATAGGAAGAATATCAATTGGGCATCGAACTGAAGGGGTTAAAATCCTGTTCATATCTGCCAAATGAGAAGCACATAATATTCTTTTCTTCATTATTTTTCCTAGTATCTTTTCCTCTTTCATCTTCCTTTTCCTCTCCTTACTTCCACTCTTTTTCTTCATGTCTGTCGCCTTTCACCCCTGTCTCTTCTAAATATTATCTATTCTCTTCTCTGATTTCTTCTCTTTTCTATTCACATTTTCTCTCTTTTGTTTTCACTCTCTTCTCTTCATGCACATCTTTCTTTCTCTCTCCATTGTCTTATTTCCTCTCAGTTCTTTTGTCTTCGCGCTTTCTTTCGCTTTGCCTTTCCTTTGCCTCTCGCACCTTTGCTCTCCTTTTGCTCTTTCTCACCCCCCCTCCTTCCCTTTCTAACATCATCATCCCTAGTGTGTGGAGCTAGACAGCGTCTCCCCACTCTTCCCTGAGCCCTTGGGAAATACATCAAAGGGGAAGTTTCACAACTTGTAGACTCTGAGGAACTTTCAAAGTCCTCGGAATCTGAGTGTGACACAGAGGAGGCTCGACGCAAGGCCTTGTACACGGTGAAGGGGGGGAGGGGGGGAGGGTTTAATCCCTCCATTTGGAAACACAGACATTCGAATGAAAATAATACCAAAAACGCAACTCATTAATTACATTCTGTTAAAAAAGTTCTACAAAATATGAGAAAGAATGAATTAAGAAGTTTCACGAAGGACCTAGAACGTTTTGTTACCAAAGAGAATAAATGGAAGGTTATGGAAGGCTTCTAAAAAATGGAAGTTTGTAGAACGTAGTGGAAATTTCTAGAATGTTTCATAATGGTATATAAACAGTCTTTTGTGCAGTGTGAGTTAGTTTACTGTCAGATATCAGCGAGTGAAGAAGGGTTTCCTCTTGTTTTTCCTGTGTTTTTTAGTGAAAGATGTCAAGTAAACGACTAAATTCTTTGTTTCACTTCCAAGATTCTGTAGAGTTCATATGTAAATTACCCTGAGTTTGTATCCTTTCAGTACTTTAGTCAGTGACAGTACCTAAGTTTACCGTATTGCGTTACATAGTTTAGTGGGTCATTAAAGCGCTCCAATACGACTGAATCAGTGCCCGTTTACAACTAAAGGTTGGTTGAGCTTTATTGCTCACGTAATGCCACCCAGGAGGGATGAGTAAGGCTGCTCACTCTCATCTTGTCAGGACCAATTTACCTAGTCCCGGCCAATTACGCTCCTCATGGGGCAACACAGGATTAGACGATGAATGAATGAATGCATGAAATAGTGAATAAACTACATTATGAAAAAAGTGTTATTTTAACCCCCCACCCTCTCAAAAATCCTAAGCACGGCCCTGGCTCGTCGTATGCAAAATCCTCCGTCCCTTCTGTCATCTCTTCTGTCGACCTCTCAGTCGCTTGCAGTACCGTCCAAGTCACAACCTGGGCGAGTGGCGAGAGGTCCAGTGGGGTGTCAGTGTACAGGGTGATCGACGGTACTGCTAATGGCAAAGATGAGGTTTGGATGTCCGCTAGGGATGGACAGAAGCTCCGGAGCTGAAGAGTCACAGGGCCAACCTCCCACCGAGATAACCCAGGATCCTTCAAGAGACACAGATCCGAGTTTCATCGAGGCAGTCGGAGATCGTGCTTGTAAACCTACTTCAACGTCATGCTCCACCAAGGCATCATCCGAATTCTCTATTTTACCGTTTCTCTTCTCTCATTTCTTCATGCTCTCTTCATTTCTCTTTCCGCAATATTTCTTTTTTAATATATTCCTTCCTTTTCATTTTCCTCCATCCCATTCCATTTTTCTTCCATCATACACCATTCTCCCTTTTGTTTTTTGTTTTTTTATATAGGTTCTGCCCCATTTCTTCAAATTTAAAGCCTTCCCTACGATAATGTATTTTTTGTACTCTAATCTTGCTGCCAGCAGAACGATTTAACTTTGCCCTTAAATGGTTTTGATCTGTAATATTAAATACTGCTTTCATTAACTTACTCGGAAAGAAAATTAATTTCTTCAATAAGATGAATATAACTGCCTGGTGGTTGCATGAATAATAAATGAGGGAGCATTCGCAATGCAACATCGGCGCCCTACAATTATTGGTCTATGGGCACAACTTCTGAATCTGGTCTATAACCTTGACGTCCATCCAGCTGTTCTCAAAACTGAATACTTTTATCCTTTCCTGACCCTTATCCCTTCTACCAAGCATGGCCTCTGACCTATTGTTTTCAAAATCGAGCCTTTCTTCTTCCTTGCCTGACAGCCCTTCCAAAGTTTGGTTCAGTTCCAATCAAAACAAACTGCCAGGGTCGAAACCTTAACCTTATCTTATGACCTTGACTTTTGAAAGACTGTTCTCAAATTCGAATCATTCGTCGTTGTCTTACCCTCAACCCTTCCACCAAGTTTGGTTTAAATCGGTTCAAAACTTTTTAAGCTGACCTTGGTATGTGACCTTGATTCTTGACTTGTTGTCCTAATTCAATATATATATATATATATATATATATATATATATATATATATATATATATATATATATATATATATATATCAAGCCCTGTGAAATCTCGCAACCCTTCCGTCATGTCAGGTCCAAATCGGATTTAAACTGAGATACTTTGCTCGCACATACTATCAGACCTAAAGAATGATCACACACACACACACACACACACACACACACACACACACGCTCTCGTTTGCCAACTGGTGGACGGAGGTTCGCGCCTCGCTCAGGTTGCGAAAAGTTTCACTGATGAAGTGGGTGGTTACTGTCCCCCTTGAGCAAGGGGACGGGTGTGTGCGTGTGTGAAGGTCACAGCCTTGCCCTTAGATCGGACTATATGAGCTCTCAGCTCCCTTCCGGGAGGGTAAAAGCTGACGATCACGACCATCAAGTGATCCTGACCGACCCGGTGAATTACACACAAATAACACTCCGCTTCAGATGTTTTTGTTCAGTAATGGGAAATCCATGGAAGCTATTTCCATTTCACCACCATCATCCTGATCTTTTGTCTGCCTACGGATGGGGAGAGGTTACGTCCGGCAACAAGAAAAGAGAATACACAAAAGTAGAAGAACTATCAACAGCATGCCCAGTGATGTGGACCAGTTACTCCTTTGTTTATATATATATATATATATATATATATATATATATATATATATATATATATATATATATATATATATATATATATAGAGAGAGAGAGAGAAAGTTCCCCGAACTAGGACCAATGGACCATACAGAACTGCAGGGCAAGACAAGATCCTTGGAGTGACCGCTATATCTCTCACCACAAATACGCTACTCTAGTGAGGGCTCGAACTGCCAACCCTACGGTCGTGAGGCGCGAGCACTACCAAGCGCGCTACCAGTGAGCTATTCTGGCCCCTGAGAGAGAGAGGGGGGGGGGAGGGATTCCAACACACTAACACAGCGAGAAACAGGGGTGGAAAAACTGGAAGGAGAGCAGGAAATGAGAGAAAAACAGAAAGGGAAGCAGAAAAAGTGAGAGAAAAACAGAAAGGAAAGCAGGAAAAAAGAGAGAAAAAAGAGAAAAGAGAAATAGGATAAAAGTGAGGCTACTAAAACCGCCGTCAACAGTTTGGCGGTGTGCTCAAGCCAAGCTTCACTCGCCTCCTCCTTTACTGAGCCTGTAGCACTGCTGTCATCTCTTGCACATACACTGCTGAGAATTTTGACTTTTACCTATTTGCCGATCTGTATATTTATTTGTTAATTTATCTATCAATCTGCTTATCTATCTCCATCTAACTATGTTTACCTATATAATTCTGTCTGTCGACAATGTCTGTCTGTCTGTGTATGGGTGAAGTGGGTGAGAGAGGAACTAGAAAGAGCATCTATCTAATATACTACAGCACTAGCCGTGTGTGTGTGTGTGTGTGTGTGTGTGTGTGTGTGTGTGTTGGGCAGCCAAAACAACACATTCAAATCACACCAAAACTGATACAAAAATCGCAAAAAATTCGCTGATGTGAAAAAACTTGGTCCCATCACAATTGAAAAACTTTTACTATATTTAATGAACGATCACGTTTTGAAAAAAAAAAAAAAAAAAAAAAAGCTCCCAGCGCCGGCATAGAATCTCCGTAAAATTTTTTGCCCATAGCTATAACTCAAATATACTATAGCAGCGCGACAGCCCTCCGAAGGAGCAAGTGCGAGGGGCCCGAAGGGCCCGCGAGCACTTGTATATTCTATATTTTGTACCGTTTCAGACTATACAGAGCCCAGTCCCAGAATGTGGTCTATTTACCCATCTATCTGTCAGCCTGTCTGTCTAACTCCCTAAATGTCTATCTACCTAGCTATCAATCAATCTATCTATATATATCTCTATTTATCTACCTGTCGGTCTACCAGTATCTAATGGCTTGTTATTAAGAGCCCGGATAAAAGATTTGAAGGCCTTTCTGTACCTACTCATTCCCGACCCTTCCTCCCATGACGCTCCAGCTTCCCTCTCGTTCACTCCGAAACACTCAGCTAGTAATTTTCTCAGCCTTCATTCGGTCCGTCTGACGGCAATCCATTCTGCCATCTTGTTCACAGTATACTGTATGCCATCTTAACAAACCACTCACACATCTTTCTACTCAATAATAAATTTTTTCAACTCATTTGGCAGCATCCTATTACTATCCCTTTAAATCTTTCATCTCATCCTATCTTTTTTTTTTTTTTTTCTTGCTTGGTATGTATCATTTTCGCAGACCCACTCTCTCACACACTTTCTCAGCTATTAATCTCGTTTCAGTGCTTTCGTTGGCCCTTTACCCCCCTCCATATATTCTCTAATCTATAATTGGTATATACTACCTTACTAACCCGTTCTTACAGACTTTCTTCGTCAATGCATCAGTTTCCATTCGCTCTGTTTGTCGGCAATTCACCATCTCTCCAAAACCATATAATCATATCCCACCACTGTTTATGATACTATCATCCCACACTCTCACAAACCTTCTTAGTCATTATATCAGTACCTTTTCGCTCCATCAAGCAGCACTTCACCCTCCCTCACACAGCCTCTGAGCTTTCGTTATATATATATATATATATATATATATATATATATATATATATATATATATATATATATATATATATATATATATATATATATATATACATACACGTACCATCTCAAGAGCTTTTTCTCACTTTTTACGCTCCATCTGAAGGTATTTCACCACATCTATACCATGTGATCATATCTACCTTGTTCTGTATAAACATTTTCTTTTTAATCCATTCTCACACATTTTCTCAGTCAATACACAGTTCCATTTGCTCCACTTAGCGAAAATCCACTACCACGCCTAAACTTTTCGATCTATCCTTCCACCTCGTTAACGGCGTATACATCATCAGAAACCCACCGTCACACACACTCCCTTAATCAATATATCAATCTCCTTTTGTTCCATTTGGCCGTACTTCACACTCCCTCAGACAACCAGTGATCAAATATCCCACCTTATTCTTGGTACATATTATCCTGAAAACCCTCCCTGACACTGTCTCTGACAATATATTAATCCTAATTTAATCCACTTGGCAGCACTCCACCCTCCTTAATAAATATTATACTCCCTAACCTTGTCCTTCCATTTTGTTCACGGTTCATGTCACATCATATTACCCCTCCTCTCTCACACACTGTTAGTCAATTTCTCATTCTCCTTTCGCTCCATTTGCCCGAATTCCCTCGAAGTACAGTACTTCACCTTGGCCTGTATTCCAATATATAAGAGATATTTTCATGCCCGTTACTCCTTGACCCTCCCAATGATTGATGTTCTTTCTGTGATGGAATAAAAGCGTCCAAGACATTAAAAATAAAACAAAAGTGGCTATCGTAGTGAATCATGGTGACTGCCATCAATTTCTTCAATTAGAGAGGTTCTTCTTAAGCAGAAAACTGCTGGAAATATGAGGTTTTATCGTTCTGAGGAGTTTAATATTTTCTTACACATCCTGTACCTCGCTCTGATAATGATTCAGTCTGCACAAATAACATATATTAAAGGAAAACATTAAAACTTGGCCTCCTATGACTATGTCGTGCAAAATCGTCTGGGACTGCTGGAACAAAACACTTATTTGTCTCGTCTATGAGAAGGTTAATGGTGGCAGTACTAAAGCTCGGGCTGCTATGAAGCACTCTTCTAAATAAAACCATCTGGCGTAAGCTGAAAGAAAACAGGTTACCTGAATTGTTCCGAACATAAGAGGGTAAACGTAGTAAATGCACAAAGGAATTAAGATGGTTGTCCTGGGAAGCCTCCAAAGGCCTCGAGAAGATATGCCTTTGTCCTGCCCACTACGTAACGTCCACATCAATCTCAAGTCCAGCTGTCACTGTACTAGCCATGTTATTAAAACTGAATGCGGGAAGATGTATGCAAGCCCCTAATCAATGACGGTCAGTTTGACAATATCTCTGAGGAAATGATAGGGTTAGACAGTATCCCGCGTTTTAAACGCAGTCAGCACTGATAAGGAAGTTCAAACTTTTTTTCTCATAATTTATTATAATGTTGACATGAACAATCAGAGGTTTATCGCGATCACAAGATCAATATTATGTCCGACAAAATCAGTCCAGAAAGACTGCTGGAACAACTTATTTGAACTGGCCTCACTTTATGTTGCCGTCCCTCAGACATTGTTCACGAATCACTACTGTACGCTGGTGTTAGAATCAACATGCTCCTGGCGTAGCCTAGCTGACTAAATTATTATATTAGCTTAGGCTGGCAAAGTACCTCCATAAATCACTGCTGTGGTACAGCATGGGTAAAAAATACACAAATAAAAACCCGAATCCCAAACATTATGCTTTAAACACGAACCTCAAATATGCACTATAAAACCACCCACAGTATATTTACAAGTAGCGCTTCCTTACTCCCATACCTTATTCATCACAACGTAACACCCCACATGGAACTGCTCGTACTTACAAGACATACAAGTATGTATTTCCCTACTCAGTGAGGACACGGTGGCGTGGTGGCACCCTGTGCAACTCGTGATGAAGGTGCGCCCTGCCTCCAGGGTTCGGAACCCCTAATTTGGCGGATATTTAAAGTAGGTGCTTGTAATATTCGCTTTTCTTTATACGCCAGAGCACAGCATCCCATTCCATACACACACGCCTTCCCAATTCCTTCCGCTGTTCGCCAGCATGTGGATGGTCTCATTTTGGCTAACACTCTCACATTAGAAAAAAGGTGCAGTCCTATAGTAGACCACATGTGGACAACTACAGTTTCAGTCACACCTCAAATTCCTACTACCCTCATAAACTCCTTAATCTTGGTCCTCCATCTCGTTCTTGGCCATTCTCCTTCCTTTATAGTCTTTATTATGAGTTCATTAGAGTTTATTACGAATCAAATGACACTTAGTGCTTAATTTGACTTGACATGACGTTATGTTTGAAGGCCTAAATGGTGAGTGTATGCTGATGTGGTTCTTTTGGCTGGGCTCTCTAGAGACTATTTCCCTTTCTTCAGACCACCACATTTATAATAGAAAAGAATAACGCGACGACAATAACGATAGTGATGCAAATGTGAGAGTGATAACGACGATGACGATAACGATAATATTGGCGCTGATGACGACGATGTTTTACTCCCATTGACCAGGCGTTATCAGAATTGGCCACTCCAAACACAACTGCTGTTGTTTATTACCACTGTTGGCTTTCATTACGACTATTGCTTCCTGATAAGAGGTCTGGATTGTTTCGTGACCTTACACCTACGCTCTCTCTCTCTCTCTCTCTCTCTCTCTCTCTCTCACACACACACACACACACACACACACACACACACACACCAGCCCTGACCGTCTGAGGGTGGGGTGGATTTGACGCCTTGAGAAGAAAACTTATATTTGCACGCCCGGGACTCCCCTTACTTACGGTTTTCATTTATGAATTATGGCGGTGTGTGTGTGTGTGTGTGTGTGTGTGTGTGTGTGTGTGTGTGTGTGTGTGTGTGTGTGTGTGTGTGTGTGTGTGTGTGTGTGTGTGTGTGTGTGTGTGTGTGTGTGTGTGTGTGTGTTCACAGACCTTGTGTTTTTGTGCGTCCCAATGTGCAGGTTTTTGTTTGGTTGCGTGCAGGTGGTTTGGCTTGCGTGTGCTTAAGTGGGAGTAGTTGTGAATAAGCAAACGTTTATCCTTAGGTATGAGAATGGGATAGTATTTACTTGGTCAATCCCTTGACAACGATGACGTACTTAACATTTTTCCCAGGTCACCAGTATAGTTGGTTTCTTTCCATCTACCAAAATTGGGTCACTCTCACAACCTGACTACAACAGCAAGTCATAGTTGCCTGAAATTCGATGAGCTTTACAGTTGTAACGGGGCAAGAATCTGGTTACACTTCTTATACACGTAAATGGCCCATATTTTCGTTCTTTTGCTGCTTACTTCACATAGTTCAGTGGGAGACTAAGACAATACAGTGGCTCTACGTCCTTTCAATAGAACTGCCTCGTGACTAGCAGCATATTATCCTGTTAATTTATTGTTATAACTCAGCATTCATTATGAAGAGATAACAATTTTTGGCCAAGTTAGAGTAAAAAGTGTATTGACAAATCTAACCTCCAATCTGATTACACCTGGCCATAAACTGGGTTGAAAGAGGTTAGGAATCTTTGTCAGGTGAAAACAAGCTACAGACGATTATATTCATGCGTGGGCCCTAGTGGTGGCGGGGTTAATGAAGGCCAAACGTAACTATTTGTGTGGTAACTGCAAGAGTAACATCAACACAATGCCCTTTACCTGATGTAGTTAATGAAGGGTGGAATGAGATAGTGAGATAGGATTCGTTTACGCTGGACATCCAAATATGTGCTTCTGTTTTAATGCTTTTCCCTGGTCTGGAACCAACCAACATCTAGTAAAATAATGGGGACAGAATGAAGGCTGACAATAATAATAATAATAATAATAATAATAATAATAATAATAATAATTAGATCACCGTACAATAGTCCAAGGACAAGTTTGTTAAGGTAAGACTTCTCACAGCCAATAGAAACCGAGCTACAAAGGGGCCTTGAAGTCAAATCATATTCTTTTCCGCAAAGCGGCCGTCTTAAGGCTATATTGCAGTAAAATTTCAGCTTGCTAGCTAACGGGATTTCTTACACTGTATAATGTCTGGAATCAGTTTTTTACATTCTGAATAATATGATTCGGTTGATGGATTCCCATCATATTTGACAAGAACAAGTCGCCAGCTGGACGATTAACCTGACAAAGTGTGAAGGCTTTAGGCTAAAGAGTCTCACAGTAATGGCCATTTACTTTCTCAGTGGAATGAACAGTACAAATACCGACAAAAATAAGAAAACTTCCAACAGGGATGAGGGAAGTTTTAATAATGACGATGATGACTGAAGGTGGAAATAGTGATGGTGATAGTGATGATGATGACACTATCTTCCGCACTTCCTTTATAGGGGTTAGATGATGATGATAATGATGATGATGATCGACAGGATAACCATGTGTCGGTTTTCCTCTGCTAATAAAGAAATATGTGTTGTTCTACTGCGTACATCTGATATCAATATTATAATACCGCTGGGCTTACACTTCTGATATTGACAGTTCTTTGCAAGATAAGCGTATCCCTATGAAGTTGTGTGTGTGTGTGTGTGTGTGTGTGTGTGAGAGAGAGAGAGAGAGAGAGAGAGAGAGAGAGAGAGAGAGAGACTTTCACAATTCGGAAGTAACTGCTCATTGTTTACTTGCTGATGACACACAATTACATTCCAAGATAAGAGCGGTACTCAGTCCTTCAACCCATTCAGGATACAGTACAAGCTTTATTGGCTGCTTTATCCTGGCTGGCGCTGGACGATTTCATTCCTGATAATGAGTGGCTTCCAGTCCCTTAGCTCTTCCAGAATACGAAAATTACTGAATACTTTATCTTTGCTGACGACAGATAAATCTATTTCGGCTTACGAGTGGTAGTACCTCTTCTCGCCCCTTCGCTGCGAAAACAAACTCTGCATTTTATCTGGCGAACGTCAAACCATTTTACTCAACAAAGAAATATTTCTATCAGCAAAAAACGTTTATATCTGTATCATTTAACATCTGGTCAAGAAATAAGAACTTTGCTTGTTATTCTGGCTAACGGCAGGCTATTTTAATGCTCTCAGAGAAACCCTTCGCTGTGAAATGATAAAGGATACTTAGGTAATTATGAGCTTAAACACAAGAAATAATGCCTACAGTATAATATGTACTGGTCAGCACCTCCCACTTCTCATGTCCATCTAGGATTAATATACAATGAAGAAATAACGGTTATCGTAGCCCAGGCGCTTAAAGGATGGAGAGAACGGTCCATGTGTAGAGCTGCTGACGCCAGTGATTTTATTCCAGTATTATTTTTTGTTTTTCATGGGCGAAGAAACAAGCATGGTTAAGAGAGAAATAGAAACTAAATCCTGTCAAGTCGTGCTGACTTCAGACGATTTTAACTCCTTTCATGCAAATAAGAGTGAATTCATGTCCCTCTAAAGGAAAACTGAAACAAATCATGAGGGCAATGAAACAGGGGAGGACGAAGTGGAGAAGTAAAGCCTACACGTTCTGGTAACGCAAGATTATCCCAGCTGTGCCTTACGCAAACAAGGGTCCTCCAAAGGTTAAGATAAAGTGGAAAACAATCACTACATCACTGAAACAGATGCACACTGGAGACAGTGATCCCAGTATTGTTAACGCCAAACAATATTATATCTGCGTTTCATAACAGCTGGACGCGGGTTTATCTCCTTCTAGAGTTGATATACAGTCCAAATTAAATAGATAACAATGAAAGCAATGAGAGTTCGTGGTTGGGCAGAAAATAAAGCCTGCACATTTGGGTGACGCTGTTTTTTGTTTGACCAGCATTTTTTTTGCCACGCAAAAACGAGAAAAGTCAAGATCTCCTGGAGTTAAAGTCCAGTGACACTGAGAAAAGACAGTACAATATTACGGACTATGGTGGGTTAAAGTACGGTAAATAACACCTGCGGAAATTGGCGAGCACCTGCCTACGCTCCAGCTGGTGGGCCCCATAGTCGTCCAGGAAGGCACGAAAAAAACCTGGAACGAGGTCGTAAGGTGTAACGTCAGGGTTAAGAGACTAAATAGGGAGGCTGCCAGAGATCGAGCAGCGTGGAGAGCTACCATTAGGTAACTAGGGCTGACGAATGCAAGCATGTTGGAGTCTTTACGAACAATACAACGAACGATACGAAAGAAAAAAAAAAGAGAGAACAATAAAACAACTGATGTTCGGGTGGAGAATAAAGCCAATAAGTCTGAGTGACGCTGGAAGGCTATCTCAACACTTTCCATGCAAACAGGAGCTAAGTCAAGACCTTTTCTGGTTAGAATACCGTGAACAAGTTAAGATACAACGAAGACAAGAGCAAAGCAAACGATTGAGTAAATGATATAAAATCTCATGATGTCGACGAGCGCCTGCCTGCGCTGCATCTGGTGGGTAGAGTACTCTTCCAGGCAGGTCCTATAGCGAGCGTGGAGGTGGATGGAGTAGAGTGGCACGGTGTGGTAGATGACGGGGGGTGATCCACACATATCCTCGGCGCTCCTATGGGAATCGGGAAACACTTGACGGAGGAAAGGCACCCGTCTGCCCCAGCTGTCCAGGCACCAGGGTGAGGGCGCTGGGTACAACTTCTTGATATCGGCGAGATGCTCATGCGTCAGAGCCCCGACCTTCTCTTCCCAAAAGGCAATACCCACGCCCACAGCCACACCGGCGACCACGATCAAAACACACTGAATATATTCCCCGTATTTTCTTACCCAGGACTTGATTTTAGTATACCATCTTTTATCATCGTCGTCCCACTTCTTTTGCCCAACCAAAAGTGGTCCACCCACAGGATGGGGAACGGGTTGTGTGCTAAAGTGAACCGGGGGCAGGACTGTGATCACCGCCACCCACCACCAAGACAGAATACCCTGCAATTTTATCATGGCGTCTATAGCTGATACACAAGCATATTTCAGACCCACCTGATGACAAACGTCACTGGCCCGACTCAACCACAAGTGCCTGAAGTGTATCTTTAGATAAGTAATCGATATGGCAAAATTCAAAACCAGTAAAAATGCAACTGATTAAACTAAGCAAATAAAAAAAGGGGGGGTCCTTCACAGGCGAAAACAAATGAACTACGTATATCTCTCCATTCACTTATCCAAACATTACCTCGTCCTGCTTATAGATAACTTCGAACTCTTATTTACCTTCATAACCACTGAGTTACAATTATCAACATCCTATCATTATGCTACCTGCTCTTCCTTGTAAGAATCTTATAACTATTTTATCCACGTCATCAAGTCATTTAAAGTCATCAGCATCGTATTTCCCACCTATAAATGGAAGGGGGGAAAGTATTGGTGATTGAGGATGAAGGGTGTAGGTAAGTGGAAAGGGACGGGGAGAGTATGTGGGTGACTGGAGAGGGAGGAGGAAATGTATGGGTGGTAGAGGGAGGAGGAAAAGTGTTTGGATGATCAGAGGAGAAGGTGAGGAAAGTATGGGCGACTGGTGGGGGACAGGAGAGAGAGTGAATAATGGTGAACGTGAGGAGGTTGTTCGTGACTGGAGGAGGAAGAAGGATTGAGGGAGTATCATGAAGATGGAGGAGGATTGTGGGAGTGTCTTGAGGAGGAAGGAGGATTGTGGGAGTCTCTGAAGGAGGAAGGAGGATTGTGGGAGTGTCTGGAGGAGGCAGGAGGATTATGGGAGTGTCTGGAGAAGGAAGGAGGATTATGGGAGTGTCTGGAGGAGGAAGAAGGATGGTGTGAGTGTCTAGAGGTTAAGGTGATGTCTGTCTGAGATATGAGTGAGGGAAGAACACGTAGGTGACTGGAGGAGGAAGCGTGAAACAGGAAGGTGCGGATAATTGAGGGGGAACAAAGGATTGCACAGGTGACAGAGGAGGGGGTGGGCGACTGAATGGAGGATGACAGGGGAAGGTGACAGGAGGATGACTAGGGGGTGACGGGGGGGGGGGGTGATGACTGGAGAGAGACAAGGGTGGGTGTGGGTGTCTGGAGGGTGACAGGGGAGGGTATTGGTGCCTGGAGAGAGACAAGGGAGGACGTGGATCACTGAAAGGGGACAGGGGTGGGTATGGGTGACTAACTGGAGAGTAAGAAAGGAGGATATAGAGTGGAGAGACGTGGAATGAGAAGGGTGTGGGTGAGTGGAGTGGGACGGGGGAATGGCCACCACAAACAACGACTTTGCACATGTACAAAGAACATCTGCCCCACCAACCAACACGGTCCCACCCCGTCCTACTCACTTTTTGTTTTTGTACCCCCTCCCAACAAGTTCACTGTAATAATAATAATAATAATAATAATAATAATAATAGTAATGGTGATGATGATTATGATAATGATGAAAGTAACGTATCCATTCTATCCAACATCCAGGTATTCATTGTCCCATCACAAGCGTAGAGACATGGGGCTTAGCTACATAGTTTGGATGTAAAAGGTGAGTGACAAGTCCGGTTTCTCCTAACTGGCATAACGCAAACCCCGAACCACCCACTGAATGGAAGCCTGCATGGATAGCATCTAGTTGGAACTTCTTAACCCACTGGATCACCAGGCATTCATTTAGTGAAATGGAGAGCACCCAACGTGCTAACAGTTTTTTGGACAACTGGAAACCACAAAGTTCGGAAATCACTAACATGATCTCAGTGGAGGTATTGTTTCAAGTCCATTTCTCTGTTGTGGACCTTTCTAAGATGTAACTATATGGCGGTCGTTAGAAATACAGTAAATACGAAGGAGTCATTGTACTGACGGGACTATCTGGACGTTCCGGAACAAAATAGCTGAACAGATCTAGTTTGACCTAACTGAGACCGAAGTGACCTGATCGGACCTGCATTCACTTGGATGACTTGGAACTGACTGCCTGAGCCGGAATGGATTTGAAAGGGATGACGGAACCTGAACTGATATGAACGGACGCTGACTGACATTATGGCCTGAATACAAGTAACCTACATGTGAAGGGCCAGATGTGTCCTGATGGGAACTGAATTGTTTATACTTGACCTGAGCTGAGTTAACCGAACTGGACTTGAAACAATCTGGCTAAACCCGAACGCAAGGAAAAAGGCCTGCATGACTCTTGACATTTATCTCATGAAACTGGATCCATAATATCAATGTTCCGGTGTTTTTTGGCGCAATGCCATCCCGACATCTTCATACATTTTATGAAATGTTTTTCGTATTTGTTTTACTGATTTGTAAAAATCTGTGTAAGAAAACTCCATTTTTTTAAAATCAGTTTTTCAACTTACGAGCATCATTCTAGTGAAGCGATTAACGATGGCTCTGACTAACCCGTTCCCGTTCGAAAAGCCTCTCTTGAGCTGAATAAAATTTTCTGGAGACTGTAACAAGAAATTTTCTACGTCTTGATACTGGACTATGCCCGAACTTTTGACAGAGCTCTGTAACCTTGATCTTTGACTGATCATGACCCCCTCCACCAGGGTTTAGTTCAGTTTTATTAAAAGTGTGCTGACACTGCCTTGTGACCTTCACCGTTGTCCTGTTGTTCTCAATACTGATTAACCTGTGACCTTGAATTTTGACCGATTGTTCACAACACTTAAGCATTTCACCTTTTTTCACCTTTTACCTTTGTACCAAGTCTGATCAAAATCGAATAAAAACTGTAAACGATTACCTATTCCCGACCTATTACCTCTGATCTGTCTCGGAAAATATCTGCTGTGCTTCCGACCTTGCAAAAAGTAAAACCGACATGTAAAAGAAAAAGGTGATCTGTTTAGTCATCTTTGACCTAAAGCGCACTAACAAAGAACAAGATAAGACTATTTTCATAGACCTCCGGCGGAACTACTGCAGCCATGCAATAGCTGATGTCATATCAACTGAAAATTTCAATCTGTATTTCAGAGCAAAATCGCTCACAGCTCTCCAATAGCAGAAATTGGAACTCTCCTTGAAGATGAAACAAAAAAGGATCCCCCAGGTCCACCACTTATAGACCTGTCGGATTCGCTGCAGAAAAAAAAAAAATGCAGCAGCATGAAGAATGTGGAGAAATAGGGATTTTTGTCCTGTGTGTTTTAGCAAGAGGGGAATAAGTCAAGAGTGAGGGCAGTGGAAATGAGTTACTTGAGAGGAGCATGTGGAGTGACGTGGAGGGACAGGTTGACGAATGAAGAAGTGAAGGAACGTTGTGGGGTAGATGTGGATGTGGTTGAAAAGATTAGGAGAAATACACTGAGGTGGTTTGGACATGTGGAGAGGATGGAGAATGAAAGACTGACTAAGAGGGTGTATGTAGGTGAGGTGGAGGGAGGGAGAGGGAGGGGTAGACCAAGGATGAGGTGGAGGGATGGAGTTGAGAGGTATATGAGGGAGGGGGGGGTGAGTTGGGGGGAGGGGAGTCAAATGGTGGGTGACAGAGTGACTTGGAGGCGTTTTGTCTGCGGCCACCCTTTGCGGGATTAGGGCGTCGGGCTATAGATAGATAGATAGATAGTGTTTTAGCGTATGGCGTATTAGCGTTGTTTTAGCTACTTTAGGAGATATGTTAGGTATCGACAAGAATAAATTTTAAGGTTGGATACTTAAAAATATCAATACATCCGAGTGTGGATGTTACGAAGGATTACATGTTAAGGCTTCTGGATGCGTCGGGGTCGTGCCTACACAGTGTGTCTACCGACACTCTGATGAACTGAATCTCTCTCGCATTCCTCCTTTTTTCTTCTTATATTTCGTTTTCTTTTCATTCTGCATTTTCATCCTCCCTTCCTCTACCCACCTCCTCTTCATCCTAAACCCTCATTTCTCCTCTTATTCCTCCTCCTCTCGTTTCTATTTTCTCTATTTTCTCCATTTCCTCCTCCTCCTCCATCTTCTTGAGAGTTTTCTCGTTTTTTCTTTAACCAACTTTCCTCCTCCTCCTCCTCCTCCTTCCCATCCTTCTCCTCTTCCTCCTCCCCCTCCTCCTCCTCCTCCTCCTCCTCCTCCTCCTTCTCCTCCTCCTCCTTTTCCTTCTCCTCCTGCCTGGCTCCGACACTGCAGGTTTCCTGGTCCTTCTCTTTATGTCTCTCTTCTCTCTCTCATTTCTCTCACTTGCTCTGATCTCTCTCGTTTGTCTTCGTTGACGTTTTCCTCTACCTCAACACTCTTTTGTGTATATTTTTGTCTTTCAGTACAATGTTCCAACAATCTCTCTCTCTCTCTCCCCCCCTCTCTCTCTCTCAGACCCTTTAAATAAAACTGCGTCTCTTCAGTTATATGCTTGCTCCTGCCAGATGATTTAGTTTAAAGAGGGGTTTGGAGGCTATTTCTACCTCTTCAGTTACAAAAGTCTCCCCTAATAATACTAAATTCGTCCACTGATACGAACAAATATTACAAAGATTCACAGGTCATCGAGCTCTTTCTTCTTCTCTTACCTCGCTTCTTCTTTCTTGTCCTCTCCTCTCCCCTTCCCTCTTCTCTTCCTATCTCATTTAACTGATGTCTCCAATATCTTTTCTTGTCCACCTATTACTTCGCTTTCCTATCCTTTTCGTTGACGCATAGAGTAGTTACGCTAGCTATGTTCTGTCTTATAACAAACAGCCTCGAAAAGACCAATACGTATATAGCCGTTTGCTTTCCTTTTCACTCGTTACTCTTCTACTGTGCTTCTCCTCTCCTGCCTCCACCTTAACTCCCAACCTCTTTCCCTCTCTTCTCTCCCCTTTCCCTCTTTCCACCTTAATTCTCCCACTCCCTTTCTCTCTCCTCTCTCCCCTACCCCTTCTTCTTCCCTCCCTCCTGCTTAATTCTCCCTCCCTCTCCCTCTCTTCTCTCCCCGGCCCCTACTTTCCTACCCTAGGCATCGTGAAAATTTCCTCTGTGTGTGTGTGTGTGTGTGTGTGTGTGTGTGTGTGTGTGTGTGTGTGTGTGTGTGTGTGTGTGTGTGTGTGTGTGTGTGTGTGTGTGTGTGTGTGTGTGTGTGTGTGTGTGTGTGTGTGTGTGTGTGTGTGTGTGTGTGTGTGTGTGTGTGTGTGTGTGTGTGTGTGTGTGTGTGTGTGTGTGTGTGTGTGTGTGTGTGTGTGTGTGTGTGTGTGTGTGTGTGTGTGTGTGTGTGTGTGTGTGTGTGTGTGTGTGTGTGTGTGTGTGTGTGTGTGTGTGTGTGTGAGAGAGAGAGAGAGACAAACAAATGTGTCATGTACAGGTGGGACAACGTATGCAAATCTATGTATGTATGTATGTAACTGCATATGAAGGAGTGCGCTTGCTACGTGTCCCTCGCCCATCATGCCTCCCCTCTCCCTTCCTGCCGCCCCCTTGCCCTCTCATTACCATAATTACTCAACTATTGGTGGTGTAACATTCAGAATCATGAACACTACTGAATAATGAAAGCGTTCACTAATCGTAATGGGTCCAATATTTCTCACACTTCCCTGCTCTCACCAACACCTTCCCCACTCCCTCCTTCCCCCCTCCACTCCCCCTGTGCTATCTGCTATTCCCTCTCGTCCCCCTCCTCCTCCCTCAGTTCCCCTCGCCTTACTTAATCTCATCACCCTTCCCCTCCCCATCCTCCCTCCTCCCCCTACTTCTCCCTCTGCGGCAGTACTATGTTTTCTATTTCGGTAGATTATGTTCTTGTCTGCCTAAAGTATCGTGATGTACGAACAATGAGATTAGATATCGAAACTGTAAGATGCGAATTAGTTACAAAGACGGTATTTTGTTTTGGCTAACGTGACATCGATACGTTCAGCTAAGAGCAGCTCGGCAGAACTGAACAGTATATGACGTGCTAGATGAACGCTGTGACCGGAAAATAAATATATATGTATATATACTTCAGCATACAGTAAGCGATTTTATGTTAACTGAAGAGAAGCCACCACAGCTAATGGGTTAAGTTTACACACACACACACACACACACACACACACACACACACACACACACACACGTTGCGAAAAGTTTCACTGACGAAGTGGGTGGTTACTGTCCCCCTTGAGCAAGGGGACTGGTGTGTGCGTGTGTGGTCACAGCCTTGCCCTTAGATCGGACTATATGAGCTCTCAGCTCCCTTCCGGGAGGGTAAAAGCTGACGATCACGACCATCAAGTGATCTTGACCGACCCGGTGAATTACACACACACACACACACACACACACACACACACACACCATTACTTGCAACTGGCTGGCCTATCATACAGCCATATCCTATATTCATGAAGTACAACACATCTTACATTTATGTAGTATGTAAAAAAGAAAAAAAAAAGATGGTTATATAATACAGAACTGGGAAATATGATGATGATGATGATGATGATGATGATGATGATAATGATGATGATGATGATGAGAGGGGAGTAAACAGGGTGAGATGAGGAGCATGAGAGAGATGGATGGACATAACAGTGAATGTATTATGTATATTAACCTGACAAATGCCGAAGTAAGCTGGTAAGGGTGAGGTAATATGGAGCCTGACCCTACCGTGACACCATATAATTATTGATTTATCCACCGATAGATCTATCTATCTATCTATAGCCCGACGCCCTAATCCCGCAAAGAGTGGCCGCAGACAAAACGCCTCCAAGTCGCTCTGTCACCCACCATTTGACTACCCTCCCCCCAACTCACCCCCCCTCATATACCTCTCAACTCCATCCCTCCACCTCATCCTCGGTCTACCCCTCCCTCTCCCTCCCTCCACTTCACCTACATACACCCTCTTCATTCTGTCCTTGACCTCCGCGGCAGGCAGACGTGCTTCCCAGAGCGCTTCATCACACAGTAATTTAACAACTGAGTTGAAACTGATCGGATGCACTACAAAACCAGCGTGCCCTGAAATGGCTAGTGCCATGGCCATGAACGAGGGAAGGGAGGCCCCCTTGGGTGACAACGAGGAAGAAATAGATATGGATACCGGGTTTACGGAGGTCATCAGTACAAGAGAGAAGAGAAAGAGGATGATACGCGGCAGCGAGAGGGAAGCGAGTGATGACGAAGAGGACAGAGACAACAAAAAGGTAAAGAATAAGTCGTGTTGGGTAGATGGAGGTGTTACTATACCATGTGATACGGGGAAGGCAGCTGGAGTGCAGCCGACTACACCACGTGGGTCAGGAGGCCAGAACATAAGAACATAAGAAGAGAGGATAATTGCAGTAGGCCGGTTGGCCCATGCTAGGCAGCTCCTAGAAGAGTAACTGAACTACTAGAATGAGATAAGGATAGCAAAGAAGAAGGCTCTCCCCCGCCCTCCAAACCCTCCAGCCGAAGCCGGCAGGAAAAAGTCAGAAAGAACACCACGCCGTATAGAAAAACTGGCGTGGACATTTTACAGGAAAGTGTGAAAGGAGAATAGAGACTATCATAGTGTAACCTGAAAAGAAAATTTATTTTTTAATTAGTATTGGTTATAAGATTTTCTTTATTCTATATCCACCCCTTATTTGTCATATGCTTATCTAGCCTATGCTTGAAACTCTCAATGGAAGAGGCGGCAACTACTTTACTAAGTAGCTTATTCCATTCGTCTACTACTCTATTACCAAACCAATTTCTACCGATTTCCTTACTGAAACGGAATTTTTCTAGTTTGAAACCATTATTTTCTAGTTCTATCCTGTATGCTCACTTTAAGTACCTTGCTAATATCTCCCTTATTTATACCATTCATCCACTTAAACACCTCAATTAAGTCTCCCCTTACTCTACGCCTCTCTAGCGAATGCAGACTTAATCTTTTCAGTCTGTCTTCATATGACAGGTTCCGGACGTCATGTATCATTTTTGTCATTCTTCTCTGTACATTTTCTAACGAATTAATATCCATTCTATAGTAAGGACACCAAAATTGTACGGCGTAGTCTAAATGTGGCCTTACTAATGCTAGATAAAGTTTCAGTATTACTTTAGATGATCTATTGCTCACGCTTCTCGAAATAAATCCTAGGACCCTATTTGCATTATTTCTCGCATTAATACACTGTTGCCTTGGTTTAAGGTCGTTACTAATCATAACTCCTAGATCTCTCTCGCATTCCGATTTGCTAATTTCTTTGTTATCTAAGCTGTATTTAGTATCTCCAATGGTCTTACCTACGTTAAGTACTTTACATTTTTCAACGTTAAATTCCATTTGCCAAGTTTTAGACCATTTGGACAATGTATCGAGGTCTTTTTGTAAGTTATGGCAATCGTCAGTCGAGTTAATGATACGCCCTATTTTTGTATCGTCGGCAAATTTACTGATGCTGCTATTGACTCCTAAGTCTAGATCATTTATATATATGATAAATAATAAGGGACCGAGTACTGAACCCTGTGGTACACCGCTAGTTACTAATCCCCAGTCCGACTTAGTTCCATTTATTAATACTCTCTGCTTTCGTCCTTTCAGCCAGGATTCTATCCATTTTAAGATATCGCCGTCTATACCGTGTGCTCGAACCTTTCTAACTAACCTTTCGTGTGGGACCCTATCAAAAGCTTTACTAAAGTCCAGATAAATAACATCGTAAGCTTTATCGCTATCTACTGCCTCATAGACCTCCGAGTAGAATGACAACAAGTTTGTCAGGCAGGATCGTCCTTGCCTGAATCCGTGCTGACTTTCGTTTATAAGATTAAATCTTTCTAAGTGTTCTCTAATCTTATTTGCCAAAACTGACTCTAACATTTTTCCTACTATTGACGTTAGACTTATCGGACGATAATTCGACGCAGCTGATTTATCACCCTTTTTAAAGATGGGCACTACGTTTGCGGTTTTCCACGCCTCGGGAACTTCTCCTGAACTTAAAGAGTCATTAAATAACGTTAAAAGTGGCTGACATAATTCTTCTTTGGTTTCTTTTATAATTTTTGCATATATATCGTCCGGACCTGGCGATTTTTGAGGTTTTAACTTATTAATTTCTTTCAATACGTCCTCCTTACTAATGGTTATTTTACTAAGAATATTTTCCGTATTCTCATGGTAAATATTTGCTGCTTGAGGGACCAGGCCTAGATTTTCCTTGGTGAATACTGATATGAAATAATTATTTAGGATGGAGCACATTTCTTTATCTTCACTGGTAATGTCACCTGATTCTGTTCTGAGTGGTCCTATCCTATCTTTATTTTTCGTACGGTACATTTGATAAAAACCCTTGGGGTTTTCTTTTGATTCACTGGCAACCTTAATTTCATAACTTCTCTTTGCTTTTCTTATCGCCCTCTTTACTTCTCTATTTAAAATCGTGTATCGGTTACGTAAGTGTTCCTCCACGTTTTATTTTTCTATATATTCCTTTCCTTTGGCCTATGAGAGAAGGAGAAGGATAACGATGATGATGATGATGCTGATGAACAAGAACACTACAATAACAACAATGATGACAAAAGCAGACGACGACGACGAAGACGATAATTCCTACGATCCTAACAATGCTGCTACTTCCAACACGGACGGTACAGGGAGCCATGAGTCGTGCAATAATCGCTTGAGTGCCTTTAATGAGCACGGGGGATGACTTGCTCCTGTGTTCACCCTCTTCATACCTCCTTACCCAAGCCTCCATGACCCCCGTGGAATGCTCGCTTCTCATTTATAGTTCACAATTCCGTTCGTGATCTCTTCTCTACGGTGACTTCATATTTTTCAATCCAGGCTAAAACAAGACCGTTTTTACTGAACTTGGAAGGGCATCTAGGTAAAGCACAGGTTAATAAAAGCTGTAGCTCACCCCAGACGATTTGTACTGAACTTCAGATAGCATTATGGTACACGGAGGCGTTAATGAAAGCTGTATTTAACCCATGTAATTGGAAAGGTTTACTCTGAGGAGAATTAAATCGTCTGGAGGTAGAAAGACTGAAACAAAACTTATGATCGCTGTGCAAAGGTTAATGTACACAAGAGTAAGCACAAAAGCAGATGACTCGCTTGGCTACCGTCTCGTTACTCAATCCCCTCTCACGCTACTGCAATCGGCTTCTCATTTACTGATCATAGCCGCTCTTTACTCCTTCCGTACCTGGGCGTTTTCTATACTTCCTTCTTACGTACGGTGGTCGTGAATCTTAAACCAATCTTCATTAGTCCCTTTCGTACCTGGACATCTTTTTCAAATTCTACGCACAGGTTTGAGGAAGATTACGAGTGCCTTAAGTATCACATTAGTCCACGGTATTTTATTCTAATGTTATGCGATTAACTTAAGAATAGAAAACATGTGTGGTAGTAGGGGGGATATCTGACTGCGGCACTGAGTCACAGTGTATCCATAATTGAAGCCTGTTGTTGTCAGATAGAGATGTATGGTCAGTGTCCCTTCAGTTTTATGTCTGGTTGGGTATAGTCTTTTTCATACAAGCACAGCAAAACTATGAAACCCTTCAATACAGCACGGGACTCTATGAGACCTAAAAACTCACAACAACTACAAATATAATCACAGGTGGCTTACCCCACTAAGATTTCCGTTGTCATACCACAGTTAGCTATAAAACCCACTTCTGTAACAAGAGGCTCCCACTTTTTCCTTACACCTCCTCCATCCTCCTCCTCATCAATATCATCCTCATTCTCCTGGAAAAAGTGCACCTTGGCCCGCTCCTCGAATACAGGAAGGAGTGCGATAAAAACAAATCACCGAACACTGACATAAACAAACAAATACATACATATATACCCATATATAAACATACCGTACGTGTGTGTGTGTGTGTGTGTGTGTGTGTGTGTGTGAGGAGAACGGGAAGGGGTTAATCTTTCTTAATCCACTCGAGAGCCACTCCAACTCCCCGTCTTACTCCACGTGTGTGTGTGTGTGTGTGTGTGTGTGTGTGTGTGTGTGTGTGTGTGTACTCTTGCACTGATACTCTCTCTCTCTCTCTCTCTCACATGTGTGTGTGTGTGTGTGTGTACTCTTGCACTGATACTCTCTCTCTCTCTCTCTCTCTCTCTCTCTCACACACACACACACACACACACATCTATAAAATCTTTACAAAATGTTATTTCATATTTGCACAGACACTCACTCTCTGACACACACACACACACACACACACACACACACACCTGCAAAGTAATATTACACTGTGTTCATCACCCAAACCAGGTGTTGGGGTGGGAGAGGGAAGGATCGGGAGAAAGGAGAGGGGGGGAGAATAGTAGGGGAGAGGGGAAGGAGGGGGGGGAACGGAGGGAGGGAGAGAAGAGCAAGAGAGATGGAAGGAAGAGGAAGAAGAGGAGGGGTGAAGGAAGGATGAGGAAGAAAAGGAGGGGAGAAAGTAATCAGGGAGGTAAGGAAGAAAGGAGAGAGAGAAAGAGAAAAGCAGGAGATGAAGGTCGGGGAAGAGACGGATTAAGGGAAGTAATTCACCGGGTCGGTCAGGATCACTTGATAGTCGTGATCGTCAGCTTTTACCCTCCCAGAAGGGACCTGAGAGCTCGTATAGTCCTATCTAAGGGCAAGGCTGTGACCTTCACACACGCACACACCCGTCCCCTTGCTCAAGGGGGACAGAAACCACCCACTTCGTCAGTGAAACTTTTCGCAACCTGAGCGAGGCGCGAACTCCCGTCCACCAGTTGGCAAGCGAGAGCGTTACCACTGCACCAGCGAGCGGTGTGTGTGTGTGTGTGTGTGTGTGTGTGTGTGTGTGTGAGAGAGAGAGAGAGAGATAGAGGGGGGGGAGTGGGATGGAATGGAGGGGGAGGGACGGAGGAGGGAGGGAGGGAGAGGGGATGAAATATGTTGAGTGTAAGAGAGATGGAGCAAGAGTGATGGAACGAGAGGAGGAGAAGGAGGACGATAGAGAAGAGAGAGGATAATAAAAACAGTGAGAAAGAAGAGGAAGGATGGAAGAGGAAAAAGAAGAAAAAGAAAAACTGAAGGAGAGGAGGAACGAAGGAAGAAAAAAGAGAAAAGGAGAGAGAGAGAGAGAAAGAGAGAGAGAGAGAGAGAGAGAGAGAGAGAGAGTAAGCTGGATTATTGAGAGAGACACATGGAGATTAGCAATATATGAAGAAGGAAGGGAGATAGAAGAGAATTTATTGAAGGAAGTAAGTAAGGAAAGAAGGAAGGTAGAGATAATGAGAAAGGAAATAAAATACTCAGATTACTGGAGGAACACAGAAAATTCATGAACAAATTAAGAGAGAGACATGAATAATGACGAAAATGATGAATGAAGGAGAGAAGGAACCTAAGCAGAAATGATTAAAGGAAGGAAGGAAATATTGAAGGAACGAGGAGAGGAACTAAATGTCACAGAAAATAATAAAAAAATAATCTGACTCTTAATTAAAATGAGGAAGAAAAAATGATAATGAAGGGAAGGAAAACAGAAAGAAACAGATAATTATGAAATGAGAGAAAAAACAAGTCAGGAAGGAGAGCAAAGAGAAGCAGTGATGTAAATAAGGGACAGAAGTTAGTGAAGGAAGAAAAGACGCAAAATGAGTCAAGAAAGGAAAATAAAGAAATTAATATGATAACCTAACATGCTAATTAAAACCTTGGCTGGATTTAACTCCCCCCTCCCCCCCTCTCTCTCTCTCTCTCCAATTAACTGAGTGTACTACAAATTAAAGGAAGTATTACATATACCAAAGAAAATTATTCCCACAGCCAAAACAATGAGTGAAGCGAGAAAACTAGGGAAGGGAAAAGAAAATGAAAGAGAAAGGAATAAAGAAAATGAAAAGATAATGAACGAAAGTAAATAAGAAAAGAGCTGAAGGGAAAGAAGAAAAACTGATGTGTAGTAAAAAAAAAAAAAAAACAGGGAAGGAAAAAAACATAGAAAAAACACGAAAAATGGAGTAAAGAAAATAGGAATATGGTAAAAATGGAATGAGAGAGAGAGAGAGAGAGAGAGAGAGAGAGAGAGAGAGAGAGGTTGCGGACAATAAAAAGGGAGGAATGGGAGGGAAAATGGGGGAGGAGGGTGGTGATGAGAGGCACGAGGAGAGCCATGGGAGAGTGGCAAGCGGGGAGAGAGGAGGGAGAGGGGCAGAGGAGGGGAGGGAGAGGGGGGAGGGAGAGGGGAGGTTGGGTGACAAATCTTAACCCCGGAAGTTTGGCCCCTCCCTTCTCTCTCTCTCTCTCTCTCTCTCTCTCTCTCTCTCTCCATTAGAAAGTAAATGATTTAATCGGTATCAAAGGGAAACCACCTTGAGGGGATGGCAAGGTCTGTGTGATCTGTTTACCCATCCCCCCCCCCTCTCTCTCTCTCTCTCTCTCTCTCTCCCCCTCACACACCCACCCACCCACACACACCCACCCACACACACCCACCCACACACACACACACACACACACACACACACACACACACACACACACACACACACACACACACACACACACACACACACACACACACTTTTTTTTGTCCTACCCGGCTCTCCCCCAACTGTCTACCTTTTCTCCCCTCTCTTTCTTTCCTCATTTTCCCCTTTTCTTCAGCCATCCCTTTTCTTCTTAGTCTGACTTTTTTTTTTTTTTTTTCAGATTCCCCTTTCCTCATTTCCGCCCTATTTTCTTAGTCTTTCTCTCGCCCATTGTATCTTTTTTTCTTTCTTTAGCCTTCCTTGACTTTGCTTTACTTCCGTCATCATCATCATCATCATATCTCTCTCTCTCTCACACACACACACACACACACACAACACCTGCATCCCTTTTTATTCCCAGTCTCTCCTCTCCTTTCTCTTCCCCTCTGCAATCGCTTCCCACTGCCTCACAACACATGTCCTCAACACCCTTTCATTACAATGGCGTCTTTGCATAGTCTTCTTGTTATAGCCAAATTTTTATATACAGATTTGAAGAGAGATTTCGAAATGGAGGACTTACATATAGTCTTTATTAACTTCTTCCATGTGAGATGCAATGTGTGTTTTTTTTTTCCTAAGTTGAATGAAATCGCCTGTAAAAAGTAAGATATTTTTTAAAAGTCGCATTAATGAAGTTAGCATGTACAGCATGAATACCTCTGCGTGACTTTTTTATTTTCTGCTATTTATCTATTGCCAGACACATTTACCTCGTAAGGGGTGGCTACACACAAATCGCCTCCACGCTGCTCTGTCCTCTTCTATTTAGCTGCCCTTCCTCCAAGTCAGTCTCTTCAATCCAACCTTTCATCTCATCTTTGGTCTCCCCCTCCTCCTCACTCACATACACTCTTCTGGTCAGTTTCTCATAATCCATCCTCTCCACATGGCCAAACAATTTCAATGTACTGTACAGCACTTAATACTTTCAATCACATCCACTTCAACACCATAATGCTCCTTTGCTTCCTCACTTGTCTGTCTGTCTCTCCACATGCTCCTCTAAAATAACTCATTTCCACAGCTCTCACTTTTGACTTGTGTCCTTCCAACAGGATCCAAGCTTCACTTCCGTATGTCACAGCGGAGATCACAATACTGTCATGTAGCGACTTTTTTACTTTCATGCTCACTTCCCTATTCCTTATCATGCTTTCAATGAACCGGCAACCTTTCTATCTTGCTGTTCCCTTTCAAGCACTTCATCCTCCAATTTTCCATCCTTAGTCATCACGCTACCTAAGTACTTGAATGCACTCACATTCTCCATTTCCTCACTAACCAGCCTCACTTTGCATGCTGTGACTTCACTTCTCTCATGCAAAGACAATAACTTTACTCTCATCTACATATAATTTTTGATTAGTTTCCTACATACATTCTCAAACTCATTCACCACGCCCTGCAGCTCACATACATCTTTGCTTAATACAGTATCGTAAGCAAACAACAGTACAGTACCGTAAGTTTCCATACCCTATACCCTCTCTCATTACACAAACCCCAACATCTACTGCCCTACCTAGTATCTCTTTTATAGTTAAAACCACATACAAATTGAACAACCAAGAGATAAGCTAACTTTTCTACCACCAGAAGATATATATTTAACTTCAGAAGGAACTCTACTGGTAAAGGTATTAAGAATAGACACATCTAACCCATCCAATTCGCTGAGTCTCCCCAAACCTCCAGCTCAATAAAATCGCTTACAGACGGCACAAATAAACTATGCTCGTAAATAGAGGCCATCGTAGTGACGGGTTAGCAGTTTTATTCCCCTCATAACTTGCCCACAACCAATTCTTCCCTCACATAAACATAAATAACTCCCCTCACTACGTAATTCTGCTCCTAACATTCTTCTTCTCACAGGGGTTGGCAAAACGTCTATCTCGACCCGCCCCATCGATCGCAAGACAGTTTCCATCAGATTGCAGGATAAAAAAAAAAAAATGACTCTCTCTTGCACACGTTGGCAGGACTTGAATCAAAAGCATACACCCTGCATCTCCCAGGAAAATTAATCGCAACCCTGTGTCTGCATCTGTCTATATTAGTCTATTTTAAGTCCAAGATATATCATTAGTGTCAAGTCATTCTCTCTCTCTCTCTCTCTCTCTCTCTCTCTCTCTCCAATGAAAAAGGCAGATCCCATTCCCGCCGCCTCCAGACGATTCTCTTATGCCCAGAAAGATTTTTTTTTTCTGAATGTCATAAAGCCTTCTCTAATCCCGTCAGTACGAGATATTTCCTATTCTAAAAAAAAAAATCGTGTGTTATTGAGAGAGAGAGAGAGAGAGAGAGAGAGAGAGAGAGAGAGAGAGAGAGAGAGAGCAGAGTAAACCAATAAAACACGTCACGAAATTCAAGTGGCCCACCATTTCACACAAGATTTCGCCCTCACAAAAATACATATATATTATTCTCACAACTCTCCCGTGCTCATAATCAAAAATTTCTCCTTACATGCTTCCCCTCACCAATCGATCCAGCATTCTTTCCCCTCACACCAACAACACTTCTTAAAACCCTCACTCACAACAAACCACTCATTCCCCTCACAACCCCCTTGTGTTTAAAATAGTTCTCCCCTCACCAAACTCCCCCCAGTAACAGGCACAAGCTGTGTACATTCCCCTCGTAACTTTATCCTCTCACATTATCATCCCCCCTCATAGAGACACAACTAATACCCCTTATAAAAGTATTCCCCTTACATTGCTTCCCTCGCTGCCCGCATAATACCCTCGCTCCCACACCTCTTCTCCCCTCACATGACCCCACACAACTCAAGCCTTCCATGCTCTCCCCTCGAAAAACCTACAGTACAAACAATTCATTCCCCTCAGAACCTCATCGCACTCACAAGAACTCTCCCCTCACAATCTCCTCTCACTCACAGGAACACGCTTTTTCATTCCCCTCATATGCTAACTTTCTTCTCATCACTACAAGCTTTTCCTGAAACTGCCTATGAAACTGCCTACACACCTAACTCTCCCTTCCCCTCAAACATAACGCTCCCCATCCCATCAAACATAACTCTCCCTTCCCCTCGAACATAACTCTCCCTTCCCCTCATACACAACTCTCCCTTTCCCTCAGATATAACTCTCCCTTCCCCTCATACATAACTCTCCCTTCCCCTCATACATAACTCTCCCTTCCCCTTAGATGTAACTATCCCTACCCCTCAAACATAACGCTCCCTTTCCCTCAAAGATAACTCTCCCTTCCCCTCAAATATAACTCTCCCTTCCCCTCATATATATCTCTCCCTTCCCCTCAAACATAACTCTCCCTTCCCCTCATACATAACTCTCCCTTCCTCTCATACATAACTCTCCCTTCCCCTCAAATATAACTCTCCCTTCCCCTTAGATGTAACTATCCCTACCCCTCAAACATAACGCTCCCTTCCCCTCAAACATAACTCTCCCTTCCCCTCAAATATAACTCTCCCTTCCCCTCATATATATCTCTCCCTTCCCCTCAAACATAACTCTCCCTTCCCCTCAAATGCAACTCTCCCTTCCCCTCATACATAACTCTCCCTTCCCCTTAGATGTAACTATCCCTACCCCTCAAACATAACGCTCCCTTCCCCTCAAACATAACTCTCCCTTCCCCTCAAATATAACTCTCCCTTCCCCTCATATATATCTCTCCCTTCCCCTCAAACATAACTCTCCCTTCCCCTCAAATACAACTCTCCCTTCCCCTCATACATAACTCTCCCTTCCCCTTAGATGTAACTATCCCTACCCCTCAAACATAACGCTCCCTTCCCCTCAAACATAACTCTCCCTTCCCCTCAAATATAACTCTCCCTTCCCCTCATATATATCTCTCCCTTCCCCTCAAACATAACTCTCCCTTCCCCTCAAATACAACTCTCCCTTCCCCTCATACATAACTCACCCTTCCCCTTAGATCTAACTATCCCTAACCCACAAAAATAACGCTCCCTTCCCATCAAACATAACTCTCCCTTCCCCTCAAATATAACTCTCCCTTCCCCTCATATATATCTCTCCCTTCCCCTCAAACATAACTCTCCCTTCCCCTCAAATACAACTCTTCCTTCCCCTCATACATAACTCTCCCTTCCCCTCAAATATAACTCCCCCTTCCCCTCAAACATAACTCTCCCTTTTCTCCTCACTAACCCTTATATCTCATTCACCTCACATCAACACATTCCCCTCACAAGGCTCCCCTCACTAAGAAAATTACCCTTTTCCTCATAACTCTCTACCTCATAATAATACTCCCCTCACCAACTTCCCCTCGTAACTCAGGCCCTTAGTCACTCAGCTCATATCAACGCACTCCCCTTACATCCCTCCCCTCACTTAGAAAAACTTATTCCCCTCACATCTTTCTCGTGTTCACTACAATATCCCTTCCCCAGTTCCCCTCAAAATAATTTCCCCTCACAAACTACTCCTACAGACACACAGACACACCTCATTCCCCTCACTGCAATGTTCATCTCACACCCCAGGCCTCTCATAACCTCCCCTCACACAAACACTACTCACTGCTTTCACAACTTTATCCTGTTCACAATTCTCCCCTCACACACACACACACACACACACACACACACACACACACACACACACACAGCTAAACAATTCCCCTTTCCCATGCTCACAACAACCACCATCCCCTCCCACAGACAAAACTCATTCCCTTCATATCTTTTCCCTACTCACAACAATTCTCCCCTCACAGCAGTCTCCCCTCACAACTCACACGCCCCTCGTCCCCCTTCCTCTCCCCCCTCCCTGTCCCCCTCCCCCCCCAGCACCTGCAGTGGACCCAGGCGGAAGAAAAAGGTCCGAGGGGTTGAGGCAGTGAGGGGAGACTGAGGGTGGGTGAGGGGAAGGCGAGGCGAGGGTGAGGGGAAAAAGAGGGAAGGCGCAGGTGGGGTGGGAAAGGGGAGAGAGAGAGAGAAATGAACAGGGGAAGACAGAAGAGGAAAGCTGAAAGTGAGGAAAAGGAAAGATTAAGTGAGAGGGAAGAAAGGCAGTGTAAGAGATGGGGAGATAAAGGGGAAAGAGTAGAAAAAAAGAGGGGAAAAGAGAAATGGGGAGGTGGTAATGGGGAGAAAAAATGGAAAGACGAAGAGGGAAGGAAAACAGATGAAGAAGAGGGCAGAAGAGGGAATAAGAAATGGCAGATAATCGGGAAAAAGAACAAACAGAGGGGAAAAGAGGGCAGGACAAGTGAAAATGAGGGGAAAACGAAGACAAGAGCGAGGGGGAAAGAAAAAAAAGGGTGGTAAAGAGGGGAATGAAAGGGAAAACTATGAAAACAATGAAAGAAAAGATGGGAAGAATAATAAAGAGGAGTGTACAGAAAAGGAGCAATGGGGAAGAAGAGAAGAGAAGAGAAGGAAGGAAGGAAGGGAGGAGGGAAGGAAGGAAGAAAAGAAGAAGGATGGATGGAAGAAAGGAAGAAGGGAAGAACGAATGGAAGGAAGGAAGGAAGGAAGGAAGGGAGGAAGGAAGGAAGGAAGGAAGGAAGGAAGGGAGGAAGGAAGGAAAGACGAAAATGTGGAAGGATGGATGGAAGAAAGGAAAGAAGGAAGAACGAATGGAGGGACGGAAAGAATGAAGGAAGAAAAGAAGGAAGGATGGAAGGAAGGAAGGATGAACGAACGGATGGAAGGCAGGAAGGAAGGAAGGAAGGAAGGATAGAAGGAAGGATGGAAAGAAAAGATAGAGTGCAAAGGAAGGCTGAAGAGAGTGTAAACTTGGGGAAGAGAGGAAGGAAAGATAAAGTTAAGAGGATAATTAGGGAAAAGAGGAGGGAAGGAAAAGAGAGGGTGTTAAAGCGAGTGTGAAGAGGGGAGATAAGAGAGGATGGCGAGGGGAGGGGAGGCAAGCCGAGAGTTGAGGGGAAAAAGAGGGAAGATGCAGATGGAGGGAGGGAGAGGGAGAGAGAGAGAGAGAAAAAAAAAAAAAAAAATACCTGTACCTTAATGATAACTACCCAACAGGTCATTAGACGTGTCACATAACTACACCTGAAAGACTGGATTAATCAGCCTATCAAAGACCTTCATATTTAGGTAGTAATAAGGCCTAAAGTTCCTATTGAATTATATACAGGTGGAATGTTAAAAAATATATATATATCGAAGTCTGTGGTCGCTTGATCTTCCGTTTTTTTTCTTTTCTGTGGTGTGTGTGTGTGTGTGTGTGTGTGTGTGTGTGTGTGTGTGTGTGTGTGTGTGTGTGTGTGTGTGTGTGTGTGTGTGTGTGTGTGTGAGAGAGAGAGAGGGAGAGAGAGAGAGGTTGTGACGGAGAGGTTGTATGGTAGCAATAATACTAACCATATATTTCAGAATGGCAGTAAATTATCATCACCACCACCACCACCACCATCATCATCATCATCAGAATCATCAACATCACCACTTCCTTTACCTCCTCATCGTCCATACCTCTGCCATACACATTCCTTGCCCTATCCAATCATCACCTTCTTGACCGCCAACGCCTCCTAATCTTTCTCTTAAATACTCTCATATAAAATCCTTGTAACCAGCTTTAACAAAAACAAGAGAGATATATGATTACTACAGTAGCTGAGAATGCAGTGTTGGTAGGGAAAGGAGAACACAAGCGCGCACACACACACACACACACACACACACACACACACACACACACACACACACACACACACACACGCTCATTAATTTAATCTATTTCATACACACACACACACACACACACACACACACACACACACACACACACACACACACACACACATCCCCCAAAATCCCTTACCCACACACCATTACAGAAACGCACAGACATTCGCACTCACACAACTCTCTCTCTCTCTCTCTCTCTCTCTCTCTCTCTCTCTCTCTCTCTCTCTCTCTCAAGGAAATAATGTGGGGCTTTACATTGTGGATGCATTGTGATAGCGCTTCTTGGCTCTTGCTTAAGGAAGTGTTGGGGTCTTAATATTTCACGGGCGGTGCTGTGTTTTGGTGATAGCGACGCATAAAACACACACACACACACACACACACACACACACACACAAAAGCGCGCGTACATGTTTTCTCCTGTTCAGTCTATTTACATATATATATAATGTCATAAATATGATCACATTCCCACAAATTGGTTACACACACACACACACACACACACACACTACACCTGCACGAGAGAGAGGGAGAAAAACAATACCTCCGCCCTTATTATCTTCACCTCTTCCCTCCGTCCCTCCAACTCTCATTCTCTCCCTCCCTCCCTCTCTCCCTCCCTCCTCCCTCATTCATCTGCCATTCTCTCTCTTTTTCTATCAAGCATCCCTCGTCTTAACTACTGGCTGCATCTCTCTCTCTCTCTCTCTCTCTCTCTCTCTCTCTCTCTCTCTCATCATTCCCACTATGTCACGTATATACCATAATTTTTAAAACATCTCACTGACCTACCATCATCCTACCCTTGTAAACCATTATCCTACCTATCTACCACCATTCTACCCAAGTCTACTACTACTACTACCATCTACCATATAAGCATCCTACCAGTCTACCACAGTCCTACCACAATCCACCACTACTCTACCACACCCTACCACTATCTGTACCCACCTACCACCATCACAAGTCGTAACTACCAGAAAATAACCACCATCGCTACTACCACCACCTCAACAACCACACCTACCACTCCAACCATTAACCCCTTCAGTACCACAATATTATGCAGGTTAGGGAAAATCTGCTAGTCCCAAATACCACTACCATCCACCTACCACAACTACCACCATCGCTACCATTATCAAGAAGACCCTACCAACACCACGACAACCACACATTTACCTACCACAGCTACCATCGTCTACCTCATCCAGCTACCTCAACTGCACCTGCAACTACCATCATCACTGCCATAATTCGCCGATCACAACTACCACCATCGCTACCACAACTACCACCATCAGGTCACCCTTTTGCTACCACAAGCATCTATAACTCACTTGCACCCTCCCTTGTACACCTGTTCAAATTGTTCTCTCTCTCTCTCTCTCTCTCTCTCTCTCTCTAACACTATTTATATTCTTTCTTTCGTTTTTTTTCCCCTACATCTTTTCTTTTTCAACCTTCCCTTATCCTTTCCTCTTCATTATTTTCTCCCTCCTGTTTTCCGTCTTTCTTCCTTCTTTACATCTCATAACCTTGCCTTTATTTTCAGCACTTTCTCCTTCATTCATCCCTTTATTACAGCTTTCTCTCTCCCTTCCTTACCATTCAAAATCATCCTTCCTACTCTCATTCCATTCTTCTATATTTATAATCCTTCTATCCTTCCTTCTATCCTTCAAGTCTTCATTCATTCATTCATAGCTTCCTTTCTTTCATCCTTCTTTTGGTCTTCATTCATGGGTACCCTGTCATATTCCTCCCTTCCTTTCCCATCTTTCCTTCATTCTTTCATTCATTCATTCATTCTTGAAATCCCTCCTTCCCACCCTCCCTTATTCCTTCTTTCCTTCCTTCCTTCCTCCCTCCCTTCCTTCCTTCCTTCCTTCCTTCCTTCCTTCCTCCCTCCCTTCCTTCGTTCCTTCCTTCTCTCTCTGCCTCCCTGCTCATGATGGGTATAGGAGCAATAAATCGTGAGGGAGGGAAGTGAAGCTCATTTTCTCTTGGCGATAGTGGCAGACGGATGGTTGGCAAGGGGCAGGGTGGCAGGGAGGAAGGAGGGAGGAGAGAGAGAGGGAGAAGGGAGGAAAGAGGGAGAGAGGAAAGAGAGAGAGAGAGAGAGAGAGAGAGAGGGAGCTGGGAGGGAGGAAATAAATAAGAGGCAGCAGGGAAAGAGGAGTGAAGGAGCAGAGAAAATGAGAGGGAAGAGAGTGAGAGAGAGGGCAGGGAAGAAGTGAAGGTGAAGAGATGGAGCAGGGAAAGAGAGAGGGAGGAGAGAGAAAGCGAGTAGGGATATGGGAGGGACACGAGAGATCCCAAGGAAATGGAGAAGGGAGGAAAAAGGGAGCAGGGAAGAACTGAGGGAGGAGAACGGGAGGTGGGAAGATGAGAGGGAGTCGCGGGGCACGGAAAATAGAAGGGTGGAGAGAGGTAGCGGGGAAAAAGGGAGGGAGGAAAGGGGGAGGGAGGAAAGGGGGAGCGAGGAAAGAAAGAAAGGAGAGGAGGAGGAAGGGAGCAGCCAAAAAAGAGAAGAGAGGGAGGAAGGAGTGAGAGAAGGATGCAAAAAGGAGTTAAGAAAAGATAGGGAGGTAGGATGTAGGAAGCTAGGAGAGAGAGCGTAAAGAAAGATGGAAGAAAGGAAGGAAGGGAGAAGAGAGAAGAGAAGATAGAGTTGGGACGGGTGGAGAAGGGAGCAAGAGGGAAGGGAGAAGAAGAGAGAGCAGGAATGGAGGAGCAAGGGTGGGTCAGAGAGAGAGATAAGGATAAGGGAGGAAGCAGGGAAGGAGACAGAGGGGGGAGGAAGGAAGCAAGGAGAAAATAAGAAGGGAGGGAAGGAGAACTGAAGGAAATGTAGAAGGAAAATGAAGACCTGACACACACACACACACACACACACACACACACACACACACAAATATATACAACCAAACACTTCTTCAAACAAGCAAACACATCTACCAATACGCACAAACAAATGTACACACAATCTCCCCACACACGCACATGCATACATACACAGGCAAATCAACGGTTAGCGTACACACACCTACTCAAGCATAATAAACTTACACCAACATACAGATTCTCTCTCTCTCTCTCTCTCTCTCTCTCTCTCTCTCTCTCTCTCTCTCTCTCTCTCTCTCTCTCTCAGTACATTGACACGTAGGGACATTCATTCTAGTGACACTCAGATCAACAGACAGACAGCCGTTCACACACACACACACACACACACACACACACCCTATCACCGGATGTGCTCACCACGCCCTTGTGTGTGTGTGTGTGTGTGTGTGTGTGTGTGTGTCAATGGACGAGAGAGAGAGAGAGAGAGAGAGAGAGAGAGAGAGCTGTGTTGAACAATATCCCTGACATTAATGGCGGGTCTTAAGATTAACTAGATGATCACCTTCCATATCTCTCTCTCTCTCTCTCTCTCTCTCTCTCACACACACACACACACACACACACACACACACACACACACACACACACACACACCTTTCATATACCAATGCATCCTCTCTCTCTCTCTCTCTCTCTCTCTCACACACACACACACACACACACACACACACACACACTCCACAAATCTCAGAATAAAGCAATCAATCCATCAATAAACCGACACCCCAACCACACAAAAAATAATACAAACACATAAATACTAACATTAAAAAACACACAAAAAAAATTCAACCTGTCCAAACATCACCCTGTCTGATCTAAGGAACGGGTTAACGGGACAAGAAATGGACAGAAAAAGTGGGTGGTACAATTAGAGACATGAGGCGATGGTGCGTGTTGTTGTTGCTGAGAGAGAGAGAGAGAGAGAGAGAGAGAGAGAGTGAGAGAGAGAGAGATGGATGAGTGAAAATCTGAGTTAGTAAATAGGATGTATGAAAAAAGGAAGGAACAGCTGAATAAAAAGAGGGACTGACTTATGAATGGATGGATGGATGGATGGATGGATATATGAACTGACTGACGGATGGATGTACATATGGATCAATGGACAGACAGAAAGATGGGTGGAGGAACAGGATGTATGGATGGATGGATGGAGGGACGGATGATATGATGAACTGCTGGATGAAACGATAGATGGATGGATGGATGGATGAAAGGTTTGTCTGAGGGATGGATGGATGGCCGAAAGGGAAAGTTAGATATATTGTTTACCATACTTATTACATTTATAACTGAGAGAAAAATGACGAGAATGGGGGGAAAAAGAACATATGCCTGGGAGAGTTACTGTTCCCACCTGTCAACCAATATCAGACGCATCATTACCATCAGCCTAGTTACCATCACCACTATCATCACCACAAGCGTTATCACCACTACCACTGCTATTGCCATCGTTTTCTATCGTCACTCTTACTACCATTCTAACTACCATCACCACCACTACCACTGCTATCATCACTCTTACTATCATCCTAACTACCATCACCATCATTACTACCACAATTATCATCACTAATACCACGGTTACCTGATTTTCTTCACCACTATCCTTGCCATTACTATCATCATCATCATCATCGTCATCATCACTGCTAGCATCATCTGTATCATCTCCCTAAACCATTACCACTACTACCATTACCTCCACCACCAATACCATCATTACCATCACTTCCACCACCATCATCACCACTACAACTACCCCCATCACCATTCCATTACATCCATCACCACTATCCTAAAGCTTACTTGGGTTTTTTAAATGCAACACAAACACAGACCCAAATCACAACCACTACAGAGCCACAAACACCAATGACCTTAGGGGGCTAAAATGGTCTCTCTCATAATTAACCCCACAAAATCATCATTAACTGTAGCTCCATTAAGGCTGAGAACTGGACCCACATCAACATATTTTTTTTAATATAGCTACCCTACTACGACCTCCTGAAAATTCTCCAGACTCTCGCGGGACACCCTGCATATAATTCTAAATGTATTGTAATGCATAAGAAAAATAAATATTGTGAGACGATTTGGGATAGTGAGGTGTGTTTTGCTGCTGGTATTGTTAACTTCGTCTTCCTCAGGCTCATCACACGTTGGCCGGAAAACAAACGCAACCCGTGTGTAATTCACCGGGTCGGTCAGGATCATTTGATGGTCGTGATCGTCAGCTTTTACCCTCCCGGAAGGGAGCTGAGAGCTCATATAGTCCGATCTAAGGGCAAAGGTGTGACCTTCACACACGCACACACCCGTCCCCTTGCTCAAGGGGGGACAGTAACCACCCACTTCGTCAGTGAAACTTTTCGCAACCTGAGCGAGGCGCGAACTCCCGTCCACCAGTTGGCAAGCGAGAGCGTTACCACTGCACCAGCGAGCGGTGTGTGTGTGTGTGTGTGTGTGTGTGTGTGTGTGTGTGTGTGTGTGTGTGTGTGTGTGTGTGTGTGTGTGTGTGTGTGTGTGTGTGTGTGTGTGTGTGTGTGTGTGTGTGTGTGTGTGTGTGTGTTAAGGCCAATGAACCTAGCCCTCGAATTTGCTTAACCCTCTCTCTCTCTCTCTCTCTCTCTCTCTCTCAATCTTGCTGCCTCCAAACTATTCAGTTCAGGAAGCTCTCGTACTGAAGGGGTTAACAGAGACTCTACATAATCCCTCCACTTCGAAAGGCCCGATTTTCGTACCTCTTCCCTAGCGATTTATTTTTGGATATGCATGGTTAATATCCCTTTGTACATTATCTATGCAGCGTATGGCGATATTGCAATGATTTACGTAACACGACGAACAGTAAGGAACAATAACCAAAATAAATCGCTCGGGAAATGGTGTTAGAGACCTAAGTGTCAGGTAACGGCAAGAGAGAAATACTGATGTAACTTTTATTTTGTTGCTTCCTTATGACGATTTGATTCAGCTTCGGAGAGTCTGCCAACTAGAATGCTTAGAAATAGCCTTCACTAACCCCTTCAGTACGGGAGGCGTTTCTTAAGTTTTAATATCATCTAAAGACAACAATAATAAGATAATAAAGGCACCAAGCATAAATAAAGATCTTCTCGGAGTGACTGTATGAATGTTATAGTGTATGGAAAGTAAAACAACCGGCCAACATCAAGAATTAATTTAGAGAGGGCGTTCTTGGGGTGACTGCGTTAATATTCTGTAGGTGACTGGCGTGTGGATGTGATGATAGTGACGGCTGTATGGGAGGGTAATATCCACACAATGCACATTCTCTCTCTCTCTCTCTCTCTCTCTCTCTCTCTCTCTCTCTCTCTCTCTCTCCACAGCAGGCTATCCATCCAGTTTCGTGTCTACTCCACTTCTGCCCACCTCCACTAAAAGTTATACTTAAGTTGGATAAAATCGCCTGGAGGTAGCAAGAACTAACTATGATAAGCCATCAACGTTGTGAAAGGGTTACGAAGCAGTACAAAAATATTAAAAAGTCTAATCACAAAATTCATCCAGGCTGAACAAAAAAATAAAAGCCTCCAACTTCCCCTACATATAATAAAATCCTCCCCTTCTACACCCCCTCCCCCCTACAATGTGTACTTGTATGTGCGTCAGGGAGACTATGTATACCTCAGCATCATTCACCTCGATTTGTCAGTGGGGAGGTGAGGGGAATGGGTGAGGTGTGTGAGCAGGTGTGAGGGGGCTAAGGATGGGGTGAGGGGAGACGTGGGAGGAGGGGAAAAGGGGAAGGTGGGGTGAGGGGAGACAGGGAAGGAGGGGAAAGGGGGAAGGTGGGGAGGAGAGATGACGAGGCTGGTGAGGAGGGAAGGTGAGGGGGCTGGTGAGGGGGGAAGCATTTAGAAGAGAACACGTGAAGGTGGAGGGAGAAGGTGAAAAGTGGAGAAAGGAGGGGTAGATGAGAATGTGGGGCGTATAAGCTGGGTGAGGGAGTGGGGAGGGAGGAAGTAAGTGGGGGAGGACGAGAGGTAGTTGGGGGAGGGACAGGGACAGGTAAGGGAGGGTTGAATGCAGGAGGAGGAGAGATGGGAACAAATGAGGAAGGGAGGGGATAGGTGAGGGAGGGAAGGTGAGGGAAGTAAGGGGTTAGAGGAGGGAATGGTGAAAGGTAAGAAGAGAGGAAGGTGGAGGGTGATGGAGAGAAAGGTGGAAAGTGGGGGGAGAGAAAAAGGTGGAGGGTGCGGGGAGAGGAGTGTGGAAGGTGCAGCGTGAAGGGTTAGGAGTGTCGAGGGTGAGGGAAGGGAAGGTGAAGGGTGAACGAGAAGAGTGTGGAGGGTGAGGAAGGGACATATCTGGAGGATGAGGGGAGTGACAAAGGTTAAGGTTGAGGGGAGAAACACAGGCGGAGAGTGAAGGGAGAAACAATGGTGGAAAGTGAGGGAAGGAACAAATGTGGAGAGTGAGGGGAGAGACAAAGGTGGAGGGTGAGTGGAGAAACAAAGATGGAGAGGGTGAGGGGAGAGACAGATGGAGGGTAAGGGGAGAGACAAGAGTGATGAGTGAGGGGAGAGACAATGGTGGAGGGTGCAGGAAGAGAGAAAGGTGACAAATTGAGTGGATAGGAAAGGGGGGGGGGTTATAAGCTGGGGTCTACGACCTCACCTCCAAAGTGCAATGGGTCCTGGCGTCTCAGAATGAACAAATTACAATATATATATATTTTTTTAACATTCAATTTGGACGAATAACATTTGTAGCTCGCCCACTTTTCGTGATTACTACTAGCATAAAAAACAATGGGAAGAGGGTTGGAGTGAGAGATAAGGAGAAAAAGGATGGTGAAGAATAAGGGAAGAAGAAGATTTAAACAAGATGCTTAGACAAAGGATGGGTTCGTAGGGGTGGGGGGAAGGGGCAACTGAGGGGGTGCGGGAGGAGTGAGGGTGTTTACAAGCTGTGGGTCATATGGGGGAGGAAGATGAGGCAAAGGAGGCACGCGTGAGGAAGGGAGGCACATAAAGGGGCGAGGGGGTTAGAGGCATATGAGAAATGGGGAGAGGGGGTTAAGTTAGGTTTGGATGGTTTTGGGGAGGTCAGGCAAACGGAGAGATGGAAAGGAGTCTAGAATACGTGAGTGGACGGTGGGAAGAAACAAGAGGAAAGGGTGTATGGGTCATTAGGAAAGAGGAGAGGAAGTGTCTGAAGAGGTGGGTGCAAGATTGCATTATGAGGAGAGGGAGGTGCTGGGAATACAACAGGGGGGTAAGAAGAGGAAGGATTGAGGACATGGAAGGCAAAGATAAGTGCGTGTGAGTGGGTGGGAGGGATTTATATGAGGAGAAAAAGTAACAGCGAACAAGAGGGGAGTGAAAGGAGATGCGGGGGAAAGGGGGCAGGGGGCTTGAGGGGAAGGGGGCTGCATACGATATAGAAATGACAAGAAAAAGAGAAGTGGGTGGGTGGTAGGGAGGTATATCTGAGAGAGGTAGATGAAAGAGGTTAGAGAATAGGGTGGTAGTGGAAGGAAATGTGATGGTGAAGGGAGTCATAACAGGGAGGATAGGGAACAAGTAAGGTTCAGATGGGTGGGTGAGTGGGAGGGAGTCTTAAGAGGAGAGAGGGGAACACTGGACAGGTTAGGGATGAGGGGGGAAAAGGAGGATTATAAAAGGGAGGAGAGAGGATATGCAAAGGAGATGTACGTGAGTGGGAGGGTGGGAGGAAGTTATATGAGGAGAGGGGGGGGAACACTGAATATGTGAGGGGTGAAGGGGGTTGGGGGATGAGGGGGAGGGGGATATGAGGGGGGGGATGTTTACAAGCTGGCAACCCCCACGGCAATTAAGGGGCCACGAGTTACGAGTTTGCCGCACAGCTGGGTGGGGGTGGGGGGAAAGAAGGAGGGGGGAGGGAAGAAAGGGGAGAAGAATAGAGAGGATATAAAGAAATGTTGGGAGAGAGGAGGAAAGTACGGGGGAGAGTGAAGAGATAAAAAAGAAGGCAAGGGAAGGGGGAGAAAACAAGGGGATAGGGGGTGGGAAAAGATGGACGAAATGGGGAATGAAGAGAGCAAAAGCAGCGGAACAGGAAAAAGATGGGGAAGGAAGAAAGGGAACAGGAAAGAGGAAGAGTGGCGAGAGGGGAGGACGAGAGGTTGGTAAGGAGTGAAAAGAGAGGAAAGAGAGAGGGGAAGGGTAGAGATGAAAAAAGAGAGGAGAGAAGGGAAGGGGAAAATGGGTAGGCGAGAGGAGGAAGGGGAGACGAGGTAAAGCATAGAGAGGGGAGATAATAGAATGAGGAGAGGAGGAGGAGGAAAGAAGAAGGGAAAACAGAGAAAGAAGAGAATACAAAGGGGAGAAGATGGGACGCAAGGAGTGCGACGGGATGGGGAGACGGTAGAGGGGGAGGTGGAAGAAAGGGAGAGGGAAAAGACAGAGGAAAGGGAGGTGAGAGAGGGAGGGGAGTGGGGGGAAGAAAATGAGGGAAAGGAGAGGAGGCGAGGAAAAAGATGGATGCAGGGGCGCGCGCGCGCGCGGGCGTGTGCTTGCGTGCGTGCGTGCGTGTGTGTGTGTGTGTGTGTGTGTGTGTGTGTGTGTGTGTGTGTGTGTGTGTGTGTGTGTGTGTGTACGTGCGTGCGTGTGCGCGCAAGCGTGAGCACATGCTTGGGTGCGTACGTGTGGGCGAGCATACGTCCGTGCGTCACAGAGGAAGGAGAGGGAGAGAAAGAAGCAAGAACTGGAAAGAAATGTGGCTATGGATGGAGTGGGTGTGGAGAGAAGAGGGAGGGAGGAAGGGAGGTACGAAAAGAGTGGAGGAGACACATGTGGAGCAGGTAAATTAAAACGAACGAGAGAAGGGGAGGAATGAGACAGGTCGGGGAGAAATATGGAGGTAAGAGGGAAAGAAAAATGGAGGGAGTAGTGAGGGGAATAAATGGAAGAGAAGTAATGAGAGAAGTAAAGAAAAAAAGAAGAGAAATATGGGAAAAGGAGGGACGGAAAGAATGAGGTGAGTGGGGAAACAAAATACGGTCAGGGTCTGAAAGAGGTAACACGGAAAGCTATGGTGGAGAGAAGGATGACGGGAAAGTATAGGAGAAATATTGTGAGGAGGAAGAGGAAAGATTAATGACGGCAATGAAGGACATAGAGATCTGAAAAAGAGATGGAGAAAAAGAGAAAAATACGTATAAAAGATGAAGGAAACGGAATAGTTATGAGGGCAGAGATGGAAATAAAGCAAGAAGAGAACAAAACATTAGAAGAGGTACCGTATATGTAAAACATCTAGTCTCTTATTGTCTCTCTATGAGGTGTTAGTGTTAAAGGCTGGGCAACAGCAGTCAGGAGAGTAAAGGGAAGGTGACCCGGCCTAACCGACAAGTACAAACACTCCCGGTAATACCAACTCACAGTCCCGTAAGGTACAGCCCAATGCACCTTTTCAATATGGACGGTGGGTGTTAGCACCGAAGTAGTGACATTTGGACGCGGGAGAGGGAGTGAATGCAGGAGGGTTACTGGGCCTCAAGGAACGGGCTCCAACGCCTATGGCCAGAGTCCGAAGCAAAATAATAAATAAATAAGTACATAAAAGTGACATTGTATGATTGAAAAATTTCCAGTCACGTCTGCAGTGACTGGAATTGATGTGCAATGCATTTGCCTTCACCCTGACTGGTGCCATGGCTCACCAGAACACCAACCGTCCATACAACAAGTACAGTATATAGTAAATATTATTCACTTCACCCCGAAGACGTGATTTGTAACTTATTCCTGCTACTGAAGAGACGATTTGACGCTGTTTTGGTGAAGCCATATTGAAGGGGTTAATGATATCTTGATCCAACCATGGAAAAAAAAGAGGGGGGGGTGGGATTGGAAATGATATACAAGAGGATAGGGTGGATTACAATAAAGCGTTTGGAGAGAATGGAAGTGATGTAGGAACGAGGGAAAAAAATAAGAGAGAAAGATGATGAGTAAAGCGACAGGAAGAGGAAGAGGACTAGGATGGCGAAGAGTAATATGGTGCGAGTTGATGTGAGAGTGGGTGTGGATAGTGCTGGTGGTAGTGTGTGATGTGGGTGAGGGTTATACGGTGGTGTGGTAGCAGTGGTGGTTGTGGTGATGTGGTGCGTGTGAGTGGTGTAGGGGTGGTAGTGGTGGTGGTGTGAGTGGTGTGGTGGTGTAGTGGTGGTGGCAGGTGGGTGCTCTCTGGTACGGTACATGTGTAAACACCTGTCAGTGTGGCGTGAGAGGGGACAGACAGGTAGGCAGGGGGCCAAGCGGGCAAGAAGGGGATGGGCAACAGGGGCAGCAGGAGGTCATACACAGGGCAGGTACTAAGACAACCACGTTAACCAGTTTCATATATATATATATATATATATATATATATATATATATATATATATATATATATATATATATATATATATATATATAATAACAGAACGGAGGAAGGAAAAACAAATGGGGAAAAAAAAAATCATATAACTTACTTTGATGGAGTAAGTTTCTAAAATCATGACAAATTCCTGTTTTCATTTCAGTATATCCTAAGGGTCTAGCTAACTGCATCGTACCACCTGCGAGGAATACTTAAGTAAGCCTACCAATCTTCCTCGCGTAGCCTCTCTCCAGAGATAAAACTGGTAACCGTTCATAACAATGGCCTAAAATCTGCCATTAAGGACGTGTTGTACAGTATATATACATACACCTTACAGGCAGGCATGAGAGGTATACAACACAGTGGTGAACACAAAGCAGGAAGCCAGTGTACATAATGGTGCAGATGTGCGCATAAAGAAGTAGGCATTAAAGGCAGAGGGGAAGGGGTGGTGGTGGTAGTGACGGTGAAGCAGGCACAGGAGGGGGACGAGGATGAAGTGACAGGGTAGAAGACATATCGGTGAGCGGTGGTGACATTAAAAGCAGTGAGACAAAAGCCACGAGGGTGTGCCTTGTAGGGGCTGTGACAATGTAAACCCCCGTCCCCCTCACCGCCTCATATTCACACACACAAATCAGTTGATATGATGGACCCGATAACAACTAGTACTGCAAAGAAGCAAGCATATTGTGTTCACTTTCCATTTAGGTTAGTTATCCCTGACTATTTTGTGTTCCTTCAACCGAGGCACGAAATGGGGAAAATAAATAACAAATGTAACCACACATTTTCAATTTACTCCTTCAGCACACACTGAAGAAGAAATTGTGTTATCCTAAATTTGCTTGAGAGTTTTTATTATCATCTAATAACTCTACTCTGTCCATTCCCTCTTGGCTTAAAACTGCCATCTCTCTACCTTGAAAGGTCAGTCGTAACAAGAGATTTACAAAAGTATACGGCGATAGTCACGAATAAGTGCAATGGAACGAATGTGGAACCGTAGTATTGTCTTAATCTGCCACTGTGCTGCGGGAAATAAGCTACAGAAGGCCAAAATTCTCCGCCAGGGTGTGTGTGTGTGTGTGTGTGTGTGTGTGTGTGTGTGAGAGAGAGAGAGAGAGAATCAGACACAACATTAAATTAGATCAGATTCTCTCCTCCCCCACCCCTTCCCTCAGATCCCATCCTCCCCACCCCACCCTCTCTACACGTCCCCTCCTATGTCATCCACATTTGCTAACCAACTCCTGACTGACGTTAGTGAGGGCGAACAAATCTACCAGCTCAGTTTTTGCAAACACACGCCTTTTATGCATTTGTTTTAGGATGGGGAAGGGGGAAGGAGTGAGGACCTGTGAATTTATAACAGTGGATTAGCTTGTATATTTAGGCTGTTAAAGATCATGGTGACTTCCTTTTGTAAACTGTTAAAAATCCCAATCTTTATGGCTATGACTGTTACTTCTCTCTTCAGTGTTATGCCTGAGCTGGGCAAAAATGATGTATAATGCTAAACTTGTCCCTATCATGAGAGGGTTGATGGTGATTATTAAATCTACGTGGAGTTGACTATTTCCACGCATACTTACAAACTGATCTACAAGACGGTAATATACAGCCTTAATTAGGTTAGTACCGGTAGTTGAAAATCTTGGTAGGTAGTCTAAGCAGGTAGATAAAAGTATGACTAGCCTCAATGATATCAACCTGCCCATCTACCTGTCCATCTACTTGTCAATCAAATTACAGCAGCCTAGTGCCAGAGTTCATTCAAGGTAGAAGTCAGCAAGAGATACATACATAAATACTGAGCATACAGCAAGGCATCAAAAATTACCAGGACTTGGAATGGTAATGTCTGGAGGTATTGTATGCTTATGTCCTGCCCTCATAACAAGCGCTCATTCTTAACCCTTTCACTTCGATGACAAACAATTTACTTCTGTTACAAGACGATTTTCTTCACCTGATGATACACTTCTCGGACAGGACGGGTTAGATACTGTATTAATTTCTTCAGAACCTGATTTTTCTCTCCCTAAGATGACTAAAATCGTCTGACGGGAAAAGAGAATTAAACAAACTACCTAGCCAGATTCAAGGAGTTAACTAAAACCGTCTGGACATACAAAACGTACAATAAATCAACAACTTGGAAGAAATTGAAGGGGTTAATTATATCTTGCCCATTCACTATAATACGTTTCTCTTAATCTGAATAACATCTTGAGGGGTTGGCAAGAATATGCATCCTAACACCACCATTACCATCTTAACACCATCTCCAACTATTTTAAATGGGGAAAGGGGGAGATGCAAAAACATGATGAAGAAAACGAAACTAGGAGAAACTGTCTTCAGGACATTAGCAAAACGAGGCCATACATCAACTTAATCATTTACTTTATCATTATCATTATCATCATCATCATCATCACCTTCATCATCATCTCATCTCCCACAATTTAAATAAGGTGTGCAGAATGCTGAAGCAGAAGAGCGAAATAAGCAGTAAAAAAAGGAACTATCAGTAAAGTACCCAGTGAACTCATTTCTTTCTCCATTTATTCCCTCATCATGATCATCATCATCTTAAACCCACCTCATGCTCTTTAAATGGACTGTGCAGGATCCGGAAGCAGACAGGAGAAAAATAATAGTGAGAAAATTTAATAACAAAGTATCCAGTAAAGTGATTGATTTATTTACTGATTTACGTCTTCCAATTAAATCTGCCTCACACCTTAAAAATAAACATTACATAATATTTCCCAGTCTACTTTCACCTTCCATTTCACTTCTAGCTCCTCTTCCTCTCCCTCCTTCTCGTCCTCTTCCTCCTCCACTTCCATACTCATCCCTTCCCCCTCCTCCTCCTCCTTCATCTCCTCCTCTTTAACATTCAACTCTTCCTCTTTCTTCCTCAGGTCTTCCTCACTCACCTCATACCTCGCTCTCCCTTCTCCACACTTCCTCTTCCTGCTTTTTCCCATACCAATATAATCCTCTAAGTGTGTCAGGCCAAATCAGATTTTTTATCCTGGTTACCGAAGGATGTTTTTACTTTGCTGAAGGAAGCCCCACATAGGCAAGAGATTACAAATATTGATGTACGCTCTCTCTCTCTCTCTCTCCTTAACAACCCTTCCTCCCCCTTTGTCTCCCCTCTCCCTCAATCTCTCCATCCTCCTCCTCTTTACCCCACTTTCCCCCCCTTCCCTCCTCCCCTTCCTTCCCCCCTCGTATCCCCCTTCCCCCTCCCCCTCCTCCCCTCCCTTTCCCCCTCCCCCTCAGTATTGTGATGGTAATAGGGGCAATAAAGACTGACTGGTCACTTTACGAGGCGATGGAAAGAGAGGAGGAATGGAACAGGCATTTTTTAATCCCCATCTGAGATATGAGCAATGTCTTAACTCTCTCTCTCTCTCTCTCTCTCTCTCTCTCTCTCTTTCTGTCTCTGTATACGAATGGTGTGTGTGTGTGTGTGTGTGTGTGT